>NC_090266.1:947639646-947942066 GCF_040414725.1 Anabrus simplex | reverse complement strand
ATCGTCTCCAAAGACTGGAAACGACACTTTGTGGCACATTCAAGGATACGGCGACTTCGGTTTTTGTCTGGCCTGCTTCCAGGCGGCCGAGTATTCTACAATGCAAAACGGGGTCCAAATGGCGTAGTTGTGCCATTATGCTGTCACGTTCGCCCCAAGGCTACACTCCGCACACTATAACAGGGCAAACACGACTGAGGGAATATGGGGCGCAGGCACTAGCTGTGTTTACCTTGCGGTTACGCCGCTAGTCAAAGCAGGGAACACTCCTTTCCTATACAGAGCGAACACGTAAGGTTGGTAGGTAAATATGTCGTGCGATTTGCGGTCTATTTCCTGTTGCCCTGCTTACTCGTAACTTATGCTTAATTTTGGACACCAGTGTACATACTTTGTACGTCACTGCCTACTTGTTGTGGATTTACTGTCAACAAAAGGACTAGCATCGACGTTGTTGGGTTTAGAAGAGACCACCGTTCGTTTAGGAACTAAAATTTATCTCCCAAATAGAGCTCGGATATATACTTATATTTGAAACAAAATTGTTCAGTGGAAGAAGATGTGGCTTCTTACTAGGGAAACATGAACATTTGAAATATGTAATTATTATTAAATGCGTTTCGTAGCACTTTATTGAACATGTAACAGACACAATTCGGTCTCATATAGTCACGCAGTGAGGCGGTAAAGTTCGCATCTTGATCAGTTGTGAAAGGCACTTGTTTCAAAACGGTCTGGATAAGACATCTATATATATAAAATAGCTTGTCCTGACTGACTGACTGACTGACTGATTCATCATCGCCGAGCCAAAACTACTGGACATAAAGAAATGAAATTTTGGGCATAGATTCATATTAAGATGTAGGTGCTCGCTAAGAAAGTATTTTTGGATATTCCTTCGCTAAGGGGGTGAAAAGGGGGTTGGAATTTTAAAATGAGTGTATCTATATCTCAAAACTTTGAAAGTTTACAAATGTAAAAATTGGTATTTAGAATCTCCTTTAAAAATAAGGAAATACGTATTTTTTTGTTTTCAGAAAATCCCAATAGGAGGGGTGAAAAACGGTAAAAAAAAGGGGGTTGGATGCCTTTAATCAGAATACCGGTACTTATATCTCAGAAACTGAAGATATTACAGACCTGAAAATTGGTACTTTTGATCTCTTTTAAAAATAAAGAAACAGGTATTTTTTGTTTTTGAAAAATCCAATTAATGGGAGGGTGAAAAGGGGGGTGAATTTTTAAAAACAAAGCATGTATATCTCAAAACTTTTAAAGTTTACAGATGTAAAAATAGGTATTTAGAATCTTCATTAAAAATAAAGAAACACGTATTTTTTTGTTTTCGGAAAATCCCAATAGGAGGGGTGAAAAGGGGTGAAAATGGATTGAATGCCTTTAATGAGGATACTTATATCTCAGAAACTGAAGATATTACAGACCTGAAAATTGGTACCTTTGATCTCTTTTAAAAATAAAGAAACACGTATTTTTTTGTTTTTGGAAAATTCATATAATGGGGTGAAAAGGGGGGTGAATTTTTAAAATGAGTGTATCTATATCTCAAAACTTTTAAAGTTTATAGATGTAAAATATGGTATTTAGAATCTCCTTTAAAAATAAAGAAACACGGTTTTTTTTTTGTTTCCGGAAAATCCCGATACGAAGGGTGGAAAAGGGTGAAAAAGAGATTGAATGCCTTTAACGAGGCTACTTATATTTCAGAACCTGAAGATATTACAGACCTAAAAATTGGTATTGGGGATCCACTTTAAAAATAAGGAAACACGTATATTTTCGTTTTTGAAAAATCCGGATAATGGGGGGTGAAAAGGGGGGTGAATTTTTAAAATGATTGTGTCTATATCTTAAAACTTTAAAAGTTTACAGATGTAAAAATTGGTATTTAGAATCTCCTTTAAAAGTAAAGGAATAAGTATTTTTTCGTTTTCTGTAAATCCCAATAGGAGGGGTAAAAAAAATGAAATGGCGTATGGCTTTTAGTGCCGGGAGTGTCCGAAGACAAGTTCGGCTCGCCAGGTGCAGGTCTTTCTATTCGACACCCGTAGGTGACCTGCGCGTCGTGATGAGGATGAAATGATGATGAAGACAGCACATACACCCAGCCCCCGTGCCATTGGAATTAACCAATTAAGGTTAAAATCCCCGACCCGGCCGGGAATCGAACCCGGGACCCTCTGAACCGAAGGCCAGTACGCTGACCGTTCAGCCAACGAGTCGGACAAATAGGAGGGGTGTAAAAGGGTGAATAGTGGGTTGAATGCCTTTAATGAGGATACATATATCTCAGAAAGTGAATATATTACAGAACTTAAAATTTGTATATGGGATCTCCTTTAAAAATAAAGAAACGCGTATTCTCGGAAAATCCAATGAAGGGGGGGGGGTATTCTAAAATTAATAGACTTAATTGTATGAGAATACATACATCTAATAAAAACTAAAGTTGTTACGGACGTGAAAATTGGTATTTTGATCGCCTTTAAAAACAAAGAAATACGCGTTTTGTGGGGGAAACCATCTTGGGGGGGGGGGGCGGGAGTGGAAAGGAGTTGAATTCCTTTCATGAGGACACATAAATCAAAAACTGAAGAAGATAGAGTCGTGATAATTGCTATTTAGAAGATCCTTTACTATTAAAGAAACAAGTATTTTTGCCGGAAAATTCACTTAAGGGGGGGGGGGGGAGTGTGAAAGGAAGTAAAAAAAGTGAATTGTTTTTATGGGGATACTTATATCTCAAAACTCAAGGTAATAGACTTGAACATTGGGGTTTGGAATCTCCTTTAAACATAAAGAAGAAACACTCCTTCTTTCAATTTTTTTTGGGGGGGGTAAATGAACTTAACGGCAGTGGGGTGTAAAAGGAGGTGAGTCCAATTGATTTTGCTGTTCATAATGTACTTATAAGGAGCCTCCGTTGCTCAGGCGGCAGCGCGCCGGCCTCTCACAGCTGGGTTCCGTGGTTCAAATCCCGGTCGCTCCATGTGACATTCGTGCTGGAAAAAACGGAGGCGGGACAGGTTTTTCTCCGGATACTTCTCTTTTCCCTGTCATCATTCATTCCAGCAACACTGTCCAATATTTCATTTCATTTGTCATTCATCGATCATTGCCCCAGGGGAGTGCTTCGGCAGCCGGCACAATTCCTACTGTCGCCGCTAGATTGGGCTTTATTCATTCCATTCCTGACCCTGTCGAATGACTGGAAACAGGCTGTATATTTTCGATGTACTTATTCTGATCATAAACCGATCTTTTTAATCGTTCCTGGGTTCGTTTTCAACAGCCAACTTTTCCTTCGGAGAACGTTCTTATATTACAGTAGATTTCCCTGGCATATGAATAAAAATTGAACACATTTTAAATAAACGATAGGAATGAGATTGACCGTCCGATTGTTCACCTCTATAATAAGGTCAATAATGCACGGAAGTAGCCTATGTCATTCGTATCGCCAGAAATCCCGCACACTTGCCTACACGCGACATTGGTGCTGGTCACATTCTCAACAATAACAATGGCAGCAGATATAATTTACCACCAAGTAGCGGTCTTGCATCTTGCTGTGGGGTCCAGAACATCTATAATAATAATAATAATAATAATAATAATAATAATAATAATAATAATAATAATAATAATAATAATGTTCTGGACCGTCATCAAATGTGCGGACCGCGGTGGAAACGGGTCCTGGACGGGTAATGACTAAGAATGCATTCTGGCCGCGGGTTCAGTACCGCCAAGGCACCCAAGACGACACCACGCTGGATCTCCTGAAGGATTTGTTCCATATTAAAAATGCTTATAAGAAAAGATGGCAAAGATTTAGGGACCCAACTGACAGGGTGGAATACCTGGACCTAGCCTGGGAAGTACGAAATCGATTGCTGGAAATAAAGATTGAAAAATGGGAGGAAACTTGCCATAATCTATTAGAAAACGAGTCAGATCGCGAATTTTGGCGGATTCTCGCAGAAAACGATTCAGATCGCGAATTTCGGCTGATTATATATCTAAAACAACAGTCAATTATAAATTTCAGTATAATACCGTAGCGAAGCACGGGTATCTTGCTAGTCTATCTATATATATAAAATAACTTGTCCTGACTGACTGATTCACCATCGCCGAGCCAAACCTACTGGACATAAAGAAATGAAATTTTGGGGATATATTCATATTAAGATGTAGGTGCTCGCTAAGAGAGGATTTTTGGATATTCCGTCGCTAAAGGGGTGAAAAGGGGGGTGAAATTTTAAAATGAGTGTATCTATATCTCAAAACGTTAAAAGTTTACAGATGTAAAAATTGGTATTAGAATCTTCTTTAAAAATAAGCAAACACGTATTTTTTGTTTTCAGAAAATCCCAATAGGAGGGGTGAAAAGGGTGAAAAAGGGGTTGAATGCCTTTAATCTGGATACCGGTACTTATATCTCAGAAAGTGAAGATATTACAGACCTGAAAAATGGTACTTTTGATGTCTTTTAAAAATAAAGGAACACGTCATTTTTGTTTCTGGAAAATCCAGTTAATGGCGGTTAAACAGGAGTGACAAACTAGGGTGAATTTTTTGAAAGACAATATCTACAGAATATCTGAGAAACGTAAAATCTTACAGACGTAGAAAGTGGGTATTTGAAATCTCCTGTAAATGTAAAGAAACATAGGTGATGTGTTTTTGGAAATTCCACTTAAGGGGAACTAAAAAGGGGTGAAATTTTAAAATAAGAATTTCTACAGTAGGCTATATCTCTAAAACTTAACATGTTACAGAAGTGAAAAAATGGTACTTTTTATCTCTATTAAAAATAAAGAAACGTGTATTTTTAGCTTTCGGAAATACCACTTGGCGGGGGGGGGGGTAAATGTGACTGAAAATGGTGTTGAATTATTTTAATTAGGTTACTGATATCTCAAAAATGAAGATGTTTCAGACGTGAAATTGATATTTGGATTCTGCTTTAAAAGTAAAGAAACACGTATTCTCGGAAAATCCAACGAAGGGGGAGGGTGCTGAAAGAATTGAAAAATTAATTGACTTAATTGTATGAGAATTCGTACATCTAATAAAAACTAATGTTGTTGCAGACGTGAAAATTGGTATTTGGATCTCCTCTAAAAACAAAGAAAAACGCGTTTTGGGGGAAAAACTATCCTGGGAGGCGGGAATGAAGAGGTATTGAATTCCTTTCATGAGGACACATACATCAAAAACTGAAGACGTTGGAGTCGTGACAATTGGTACTTAGAAGATCCTTTACTATTAAAGAAACAAGTATTTTTGCCGGAAAATTCAGTTAGGGGTGGAGAAGTGTGAAAGGAAGTGAAAAAAGTGAATTGTTTTTATGGGGATACTTATATCTCAAAACTGAAGATAATAGACGTGAACATTGGTGTTTGGAATCTCCTTTAAACATAAAGAAACACGCCTTCTTTTAATTTTTTCGGGGAGGGGGGTTAAATAAATTTAACGGCGGTGGTGTGTAAAAGCATGTGAGACCAATCGATTTTACTGTTCATAATGTAGTTATAAGGAGCCTCCTTTGCTCAGGCGGCAGCGCGCCGGCCTCTCACAGCTGGGTTCCGTGGTTCAAATCTCGGTCACTCCATATGACATTCGTGCTGGACAAAACGGAGGCGGGAGACATTTTTTCTCCGGATACTGCGGTTTACCTTGTCATCATTCATTCCAGCAACACTGTCCAATATTTCATTTCATTTGTCATTCATCGATCATTGCCCCAGAGGAGTGCTTCGGCAGCCGGCACAATTCCTATTGTCGCCACTAGATGGGGCTTTATTCATTCCATTCCTGACCCTGTCGAATGGCTGGAGACAGGCTGTAGATTTTCGATGTATTTATTCTAATCATAAACCGATCATTTTTAATCTTTCCTGGGTTCGTTTTCAACAGCCACCTTTTCCTTCGGAGAACGTTCTTAGATTACAGTAGACTCCCCTAGCATATAAATAAAAATTTAAACACATTTGAAATAAACGATAGGAATGAGATTGTCCGTCAAATTGTTCAACTCTATAACAAGGTCAATAATGCACGAAAGTGTGTCATTCGTATCGCCAGATATCCCCCACACTTGCCTACGCGCGACAATGGTGCTGGTCACATTATCAACAATGACAATGGCAGCAGATGTAATTTACCGCCAAATAGCGGACTTGCATCTTGCTGTGGGGTCCAGAACATCTAATACCAATAATAATAATAATAATAATAATAATAATAATAATAATAATAATAATAATAATAATAATAATAATAATAATAATAATAATAATAATAATAATAATAATAATGTTCTGGCCGTCGTCAAATTGTGCGGACCGCTGTGGAAACGAGTCCTGCCCTGGTAATGACTACGAATACAGTCCGGCCGCGGGTTCAGTGCCGCCAAGGCACCCAAGACGACACCACGCCGGATCTCCTTCAGGATTTGATCCATACTAAAAATGCTTATAGGAAAAGATGGCAAAGATTTAGGACCCAACTGACCGCGTGGAATACCTGGACCTAGCCCGATAACTACGAAATCGCGAATTTTGGCGGATCCTCTCAGAAAATGAGGCAGATCGCGAATTTCGGAGGATTATATATCAAACGTTAAGGATTCAATTATAAATTTCAGTATTATACCGTAGTATATTATATCAGCATTTTCCTTTTAATACTTACTGACTATATTATTGCCTGTATTAGGTTCGTTCGGCAATCGGGTCGTGAACAGGACGCGATATTTGAGGTCCCAGTCAACAAAGTTGGAAACAACCAATGTTAAGTAATATTCTATTTTCTTCTTTGCTTTACAAGTCAACATTTGGTCGCTGAGAATTCACTTCTCGTCATATAGTCGAGTACCTCCTGCATAATTTCACCCCTTGGAGTTTGAGCACTTTTCGCCATGTGTCGGGATAGGATTCTTGTGTGGGGTATAATACATTTGGCGGATACATTTCCACAGGTTGCTCCAGTGTCGATCAGTGTCTGTGCAAGATCCATAAATCCTTCGCCTCCAACTGTTCTATATACCGTAACCTTAACCTTAAATCTCGCTGAAACATTTAGCTACAACCAAATCCTCGACAGTCTTACATCTGATATGTTTTAACAATATTGACATGCTCTATTGGTGAAAAATATATAATTCCCTCCATGGGAATTTAGAATTTTCCATTCGGAATTGCTAGGCGGGCAATAATTCCATTGTGGAGATTTATCTCCCGAATGCAGTTATCAGACTGTACTAGGTACTAATAAGTTCACCTGCATACACCCCAGCGTCAGTGGGTAGGTTCTGTCACATCCCAATCTGATGAGTCTAGTGTCAGACCTAAGACGAAACGCTGGTTAATAGAGCAAACGCCTGAAAATTCTTACATCTGATATGTTTTTAACAAAAGTGCTCATTCCAATAAAAAAATTATTTCGTCCACATGCATTGCCATAGTTGAATATATCGAGGGCCTTGAACAATCCAGAGCAGAAAGATGTAATTCTTTGAAAGTAGTACCAAGCCCGAACACGGGTACGTTCCATGTACTTTTTATTACACGTTTCCTTGCGTTTTTCCACAATTTTCTCAGGGTGGAAATAGCACCTTTTGAACAGACATTCCTCGATTACTGGAAAAGTTCCAAAGGAAATCAGCACAATTTGTTATGGATGATTTCCAACAAACGAGCAGTGTTGCGAAAATGTTACAATCTTTACGCTGGGAAGACTTGGAATTCGAAGAGGAGCTACTCTACTTAGACTTAGCGGTATGTTCCGAGTTGTCACTGGCGAGATGGCGTGAGATGACATTAATGGACGGATAAGCATGAGTGGAGCTTTGAAAAGAAGTAATGATCAAAGTATTAAGGTAAAGCTGGAATTCAAAAGGATATAATGGAGCAAACATTCGTTCATAGGAAGAGGAATCAGGGATAAGAGTAATTTACCAAGGGAGATGTTCAAAAATTTCCAACTTCTTTGAAATCATTTAAGAAGAACCTAGATAAACAATTGATAGGTACTCTGAAACCTGAGAGACATCCCTAAATGCAGATCAGTGGTAAATGAAAATTAATGACCCAATAGCGTGTGTATAAATTCCATTGTAGACGGTACACCAAACAAAATTTATATTTGTCCATCACCATCGACCATGGGCTGTAACACCGACCAACCAGGAGTTTCCAGGTTCATATTCTGCTCTTTTAACCTGTATTGCCAACTGATTAGGCTTTATTTTACTTCTCATTCCCTACTTCTCTTTCCCTTTTGAACCACTACCAGCACACATTTCCGAAGAAAAGGTAAATAGGAGAAGCCCAACAGTAAGTCACAACACAGCTCATGTGCGAGTTTAAACACACGCAGATGCAGTCAAAATCGAACGGGACGCACTGCACCGCACAGCGCAGCACTGCCTGCACGAGCACTAAACCACAGTTCCGGCCAGCCAGCAGTCTTTCGGACGATGAAGCGCAGCCCTGCCCAGCCATTGTGGTGTAGTCAGGGTTGGTTTCGTTCGAGACTGCTGAGCAAAGAGGACGCTGCTAAGGCTCAGTACGGTGGAGTGCGGCCGTAGCCCATAAGGTGGACCGCTGTGCACGACTCTGACCCACTGATCTCTATACCTGGATGGCTGGTAGCTTGGGTAGCAGTAAGCCGAATAGAAGATGACTGGCGTAGTAAGATGGCAGTGAGCGCATGGTGCAATAGACCACGAGAAGCGCGCTTGCTTTGTTTATGCTTAGTTCAGGGACGCCAGGCCTCTTGATTGTAGTTCCACGAGTGTTCTGTGCTGTGTTACTGCAAAGTAAATAGTAGTGTATGTTACGAATTTAGGTTCGTTGCCTTGTAGTATACTTGTGGATTACAAGATTCAATTTAAATATGTATGTGTTTATCTGAAATATGAATGAAGAAACATTCTACGGGGTATTAACATACCGCAGAGTTCAGCTTATGGATGTACAAACAAAACCGATCAGCAGAAGGAGAAATCATTTCATCGGGGAGTTTTATACTGTACATAAGAATCTTGTCCGCCTCTGTGGTGTAGTGGTTAGCGTGATTAGCTGCCACCCCCGGAGGTCCGGGTTCGATTCCCGGCTCTGCCACGAAATTTGAAAAGTGGTACGAGGGCTGGAACGGGGTACACTCAGCCTCGGGAGGTCAACTGAGTAGAGGTGGGTTCGATTCCCACCTCAGCCATCCTGGGAGTGGTTTTCCGTGGTTTCCCACTTCTCCTCCAGGCAAATGCCGGGATGGTACCTAACTTAAGGCCACGGCCGCTTCCTTCCCTCTTCCTTGTCTATCCCTTCCAATCTTCCCCATCCCCCGCAAGGCCCCTGTTCAGCATAGCAGGTGAGGCCGCCTGGGCGAGGTACTGGTCATTCTCCCCAGTTGTATCCCCCGACCAAGAGTCTGAAGCTCCAGGACACTGCCCTTGAGGCGGTGGAGGTGGTATCCCTCGCTGAGTCCGAGGGAAAAACCGGACCTGGAGGGTAAACAGATGATGATGATGATGATGATGATGATGATGATGATGATGACATAAGAATCTTCCTAGGGTAGTGTTTTGAGTTTTAGGTTTATTGTATCTTTTTTTCGCATATTCCGGGAGCAAAATGGCAATTAATTTTTGTAGGTTTCCTTTCTCGAGACCCGAACTTCTAAGATCATGGATTAGGAGTATCAGGCGGGAGAATTGGGAGCCTTCTAAAACAGCTGTTCTCTGCTCGGATCACTTAGAGGAAGACTGTTCTTATAGAAATGGACAAACTGTACACCTTAGAAGTGATGTACAGCTGTTTTCAATTTTACTGAACATTAACTGCAAGTAAAGATTTACTTATATTTTTTTAATTTCTCATAAGTGAACTGACGGTTTCGATGAAATAGTTGACGTGACCTTATAACAATCTTAGAAAATGAAGTCTGGAGGAATTCTAGACCTTATTTACATCAGTAATAATTATGGGTTTCAGACACTGGAGTGGTGGGAGAAGGGAAAGTGTGGTGGGTGTTTGGGGCTATCCCATTATACTATTCGTGGTATTTGGGACTCTTTTAACTATCGTTACATATTTCTGATGATGACTATCAATATCGCTTTGCTAGCTGAATTTAATTAAAGAGGTCTGTAATAGTAAATTAAGCTGCAGGTAATGTGATATATTGACAAGTTTTGAATATTTGCTGGTTTTATAAATGTGTACATTTGCTTCAATGATATTTTAATTTGATAATATGCGCGTTATTTCATGGAAACAGGAAACAGAAATTCATTATCAAGCACCGATTACGATATGTCGAATCTAGGCCTGTATAGTGAGCTACGTTTATAGGTACATCATTTTAAGAATGCATAATTTCGTGGCATACATGTATACAATTTACAGCACTGTTTCCAGAAACTGGTTTTCACTCGTATTGTGTTACCGATCGCTAATTGCATGTATTCAGCACCTAAGTTAATATTTGTCGGCCGTTATTATACACTCATGTTTATTGCTATCCCGGAGATTTACTGACCTCGGAATGACGTGTCAGTGATCCCAATGTCCTTATGCTTTGAGTGAACATGTCTCTATATTTTTAATTATTCCAATGCGCCATTGATTGCGACTTAAAATTGACTATATTATCATTGCTTCCCCATAAGGAGAGCTCTAGGTTGGGTACGCCAACATGGCGAACCGCGCGCTCAACTTAGCGTACTTTCTCCTGCAGCGGAGACCTGCCATCAGCGATCCATGTATAGAGATCAGTGCTCTGACCCAAACCACATGTGGTTATTAACCCAGTACTGCATAATGTTGCCGTTAAGCAACATATAACTTTTCGCCTGCGTAAATCATAGGACTGCCTAAACCGTTGTAAACCGAGAATATGTCCGAAAATTATTTTACTCCCAGTAAACTCTTGATGCTAGCTGCTTAACCATCTACTAGAGCAGAATATGGTGAAGAAAACTCGCGAGAAATCGTATACACATCCCATTTTGGCAGACCACATCACACACGAGTGTTAGCCCCAGTTAAGATTTTTTTGGTATATCTAAAACACTGAACGTAAGTTGAACTTTAAAGCTTGAAATTTTACAACGGTTTCGGCAGTCCTAGGATTTATGGAAAATGTTCAGGTGTTTCCGTGAAACGCAGAGGTGAAAGAAGGTGCCGGGGTGAATGGGTCTAACTACAATGTCAAGAATTCAATTAAAAACTTAAACTGAAGGTTATATTTTTAGAACTTCAAACAAATTTTTCATGACAATGTTGCAGGTACAGGTAGCAATCATTAAACAAGATGGGGAAAAAATCCAAGGTTCAGAATCTTAACACTACGGGCTTTAAGCCCCTAGCTTTACATTTCCTGAGCTACTAGCTCAAATTTACAAAAGAGCACAAATTTATACAAGGGCAGAAATCCCCTAATTCAACGAGCGCTTGCTCCCAAAATTACAACATCTAGCCTTCAAGAGGCATTCATAAACCTTACAAAACTTTGGAAAAGAGCGAACAGGCTCTCAGTTTTCCACGCCTACTCGAAACAACCTCAATTTACAATTACAGGCCTCTCAAGGCACTATTTACAAATGGAACTTATTTTTACAGAGGTATTAAATACCCAACCTACTGGGCCTTCGTGGGATAAGAATGACAGGTTAAATTAATGGCCCGAACACAAAATGAATGGAGGCGTATACTTGCACTCCTAGATATGAACACTTAAAACCTAAGGGGCACTAGGCCGATGAAACAGGGGCTATTCCCAAACTATTGAGGTGACTCGTATAAGGGTAAATGAATGCATTACGAAAAGGAAGTAAAACAGTTACAAAACGTAGTCACCTCAAACCAAGATGAAGGGGAGCTCGAGAGGGTACATCACTCTCTTTCCCCGATTTACAATCAAAGATTTTATGAAACTTTTTACATTAGCCGGCAGAAGTTACATTTTTAGAAAAGAAGGTTACATAGTTAACGATTCGGACCTTTCCCTCCGGTTAAACTGCGGAGATAGCTACATCAAGAAAGATGGAATTATGTGGCCATACCTGGTAGCAGTTGTGGCTGCCGACGAAAAGACCGCCCGCCTCCTGCTTAACACACACACACACACTCAGATAGATGTCGATCAATTGGCCAAGAGACGTGAAAAGCCGCAGTTTATAAACCCTCAGGGAAGGTTCGAGATCATTCAGGAATAAACCAGCCACACCCTCTCACTTTAATTGGTCCAATTCAAAGTTACACTTCAGGATAGAACAAGAAGCCAGTGATTGGTAGAAAATTAATTACAGAAATTACGGATTGGCTAGATTCAAAACTGGCGGAAATGAAAAGAAAATATTGCCAACCCAAAAATAATTGAACATCAATCAGTAAAAAATACTTATGAATACAAAACTTCTTTGAATTATAAATTCTTACACCTCGCACCAGGGTGCACGATCATAGTTTTTAGTAGTGTCATTTGTGAAAGAATGTCCAAACTTCTTGATGGATAGCAAACAAAACTAGTTGAAATTCAGTCAGTTCAGGAAACTTCACAAGAACAAAATTACTCAATATTTAGGTGGTGACATCTTCTGATTAAAGATCCAAGTTGGTGTAGTTAATTTACAGTTTCAACAGTAGAGGAGTTCATTTAGGCGCTAGTTTTAAATGCGCGGCATTGAGGTGTACCTCCCGGTACAGAAATGACAGACTCTTCTGTCCACTAGAGAGACCAGGAGCTTTTCGGAAACCACCCACTTAACTGGCATTAAATGGGGCACCCTTATCAACGGGGCTTTTGGAAGGAGGAGAGAAGAATCGGAAAACAACATAGGATTAATTCGTTGGAAATTTTATATAAAATGTAGGCTAAATATATTGAATGTTAGATAGATAGATAGATAGATAGATAGATAGATAGATAGATAGATAGATAGATAGATAGATAGATAGATAGATAGATAGATAGATAGATAGATAGATAGATAGATAGATAAGTGTCTTCACTGGCGTAGTTAAGGCCATTGGGCCTCCTCTTACACTGGCAAAATGATATTTTCGGCCAATGGGTGTGAGATTTTTGAAATGAAAAATCTCGCCTTCGTATTTGAATTCAGGATACAACCAGACGTCCCATACTTATGATCACGTAAAACTACAAGATAATTTTGCTGTAAGGATGCGAGTTTTCAGTTAGTGCTCAAGACTAACTTATCTTATAAATACAATTCTCCGTTTCAGGTCAATTCAAGATTGTATCAGTAGTCTACTCATCCAGGAGCAAGTTTTGATATGCATACAGTATCATTTAAAAATCGCTGAATAGTCTGAGGGATACATGAAGACCAGAAGAGTCTTTTTCAAATTTATCTTAAACTATTGAATGGTTTTCCGTGGTTTCCCATTTTCACACCTTAATTAAGGCCACGGCCGCTTCCTTCCAACTCCTAGGCCTTTCCGATCCCATCGTCGCCATAAAACCTCTCTGTGTCGGTGCGACTTAAAGCCCGTAGCAAAAAAAAAAACTATTGAATATATCTTAAAAAAACCATATTTAGAGTCTACTCATTCAGGAGCAGGTTTCGATATGGATATCATTTAAAAATCACTGAACAGACTGGGGGTTTATTTGATGACCAGAAGAGTTTTTATTTCCATTTTTTCACTTGCACAATTGATTATAGAATCTCGAACAAACTTCATATTTAGAGTCTACTTATCCCGGGTCATGTTTAAATATGCACATCATTTAACAATCACTAAACAGACTGGCGGTTTACAGGAAGACCAGGAGAGGTTTTATAATTTTCTCTTACCCTGTTGGTTATATATCGGCCAAACTTCATATCTGGAGTCAACTCAACCAAGAGCAGGTTTTGATATGCATATCATTTAGAAATCACTGGACAGACTGGGGGTTTACACGAAGACCAGAAGAGTTTTTAATTTCCATTTTCTTATACACTATTGATTATTTCTCGAACAATCTTCATATTTAGAGTCTACTTATCAAGGAACATGTTTCAATATGCATAGGCCTATCATTTAAAAGTCACTGAATAGACTGGGAGTTTATAGAAAGACCAGAAGAGTTGTTTTCAATTTTCTCTTGCACTTTGGATTATATGTAAAATCTGTAGACTATGTGTGAAACGCAACTTCATTTTAAATAATTGTTGTACATAATTCCGCTTACTCTTCAAATGACGGAGAAAATTACTGTTTACTACGGGCTTCAGTCTCTGCAGCCAATGACTAACACCCTCGCAGACGTACAGTTATTTGAAGGATCAATAACAAGAGAAAATCAGAGGATGCATCATATTTCTCTCGTCTTTAAAATTACCCCCATCTAATGTATCTGGACACCGAGGTGTCTCTCTGTCTGTACCACTGGTTATCTATCTGTTTGTTTATTCCTAAAAGTGGAAAACTGCTGGACTTATTTCAACTAAACTACGTAGGAGTGGATTCTACTCACTCGGAATTGTGTTGTCAGGTGCATATGATGTCATGGTAATCACATGGAGTTGTTATTTATAGGGAGATTAATCTCAAATATTTTCGTTAACATTAGGTTTATCAAAAGACTGTATACAGCAAACGTTTAAGAATATGTTATTTCCCTTCCTTTATGATATGTACGTATTTACGACGAATAATAACGCAGATGATTACGAAAAATTGAATGTTTAGTCCAAGTCCCGTGGGTCATGTCGTGCATGTCACTTCAAGGTGGGCAACGGGGAAAACTAAAGAGCCATTTCACACTTTTCGATAGGAGAGATATTAAGGGAGGTATCATCAATGTCAGAGCTCTACGACAGTGGTCAGAATTACAATATGCAACCTGAGAACGATGGAGAATTTCGCACACCTTCGTACCAGGAACTGTACCGTACAAAAAATTCGGAAATCGCCATCTCCCTATAAAGAGAGAAGATTTGTGAATTTCCTCATATGAAGAAGGTAATCTCGATAATCACTCAACCGAATTCAGTAACACTTTCACTATTTGAAAACACATTTCCCGAGATTATTATAGGCTACACTTATGCTAGCTTATCAAACAAACAAGTAGTTTTGAAAAAGTAAATCAAGTCCGAAAATTTGTGAACATAATGCCTGAATTGTTAGTCCAGATAAAAGCAGAGCCCCCAGTAAAAATTCAGTTTAAAAAAAATGAAAGTTCATATGCATTTTCTTCCAAACTCTTGTAGTTTTCCAGAAAAAAGTACTACTTTTATTTGTATTACTTTCGTTCTATATTCACGGTATGTTTCGTAGTATTAGTTGTAATGAAGCGATATAAATTTACATTTTGATTTTACATTAAGCAGATTTTGCTACGGAGTTCATACAAATCGTTTTCAAAATAATCTTTAAATACCGGTTTGGTGTTTGTATTATTTCAAATTTACTACTACATAGATAGACGATAGTGGTAGTGATAATTGCATAATGAACAGTACTTCACAACTTTTGGATACTGTTCGCAAGCTGTTTCAGTCCAACTATATGTTATGAACTATGGATCACTCCCGCCTCCAAATCACGTGGTTCACAAGCATCATCTGGGAGTTCATCTTTGTAAATTTCCTATCTTCCATCCACCACACCTTCGTAATGTGACAAATCAGAGGCATCCCTCCACGAATCCCCAAAGTGTTTATTTCACTAGCACCTTCACGTCTTCGATTGTGGCTGCTGCAACAGAAATTTCTGACCAAAAATACGAAAAAAAGTTCGCCATGCTCCTGTCTGACGGCTGCGGCTCGTTTCCATTGTTCTGGATTTGGAACTCTACTCCTGGAGTCCTTGGGACTAATAGACAGTGGTCTTGCATAATTTAACAACCTCTTGCTGATGTGCTCCATAATTTAACAACCTCTTGCTAATGTGCTCCGTAATACTGTTTCTAATGTCCGTAGTAATTCAGCTAATCTTTTGAATGTTAGACCTTCAACAAATCCTGACAGATGGCTCCTAATTTTCAAGTGCATTAAGCGAGTTTTGATAGGGATTTTCGGTGCTTGCCTAGTACATTAAGTAAGTTTTGCAGCGGAGCCACATATTTAACAGTCTTTTAACATGGCTAAATAAGTGAGTTTGATACAGACGCGTGCGTACTTCAGTAGCTTATGTTTCGGACACCCAGACACCAGTAATAACCCAAATTGGCCATAAATGCATTAAGCAGGTTTTGATCTGGAGTCCGTCATATGTCTGGGACCCAATCTGTTGGACGTCAAGTAATGCTTACCTGCTACGCGTATTGACGAGTTAATTCTCGTAGAGGCTGAAGATAGAGATGAAACGTGATGAGAGAGGTTGATTGGACGAAAGTTTGACCAGAAAATATGATTCTCCGTTTGAAACAAATCAAATTTTATGGCTTGTCAACAAATTAAAACTTGCACGGGGATTATGACATAATATAACATTACTAGTGGTTAGTGTGATTAGCTGCCACCCTCGGAGGCCCGTGTTCGATTCCCGGCTCTGCCACGAAATTTGAAAAGTGGTACGAGGGCTGGAACTGGGTCCACTCAGCCTCGGGAGGTCAAATGAGTAGAAGTGGGTTCGATTCCCACCTCAGCCATCCTGGAAGTGGTTTTCCGTGGTTTCCCACTCCTCCACCAGGCAAATGCCGGGATAGTACACAACTTAAGGCCACGGCCGCTTCCTTCCCTCTTCCTTGTCTATCCCTTCCAATCTTCCCATCCCTCCACAAGGCCCTTGTTCAGCATGGCAGGTCAGGCCGCCTGGGTAAGGTATTGGTCATTCTCCCCAGTTGTATCCCCAATCCAATGTCTCACGCTCCAGGACACTGCCCTAGAGGCGGTAGAGGTTGGACCCCTCTCAGAGTCCGAGTGAAAAACCGACCCTGGAGGGGAAACAGATAAAGGAGAAGAAGAAGAAGAAGAAGAAGTGAGGAAGACGGTGTTACATTGTGGTGTGTGAGTCGAAGGGACATTTTGGACAGTACAAACTCCCAATCACCGATTCAAGGTAATTCACCTTTTAAGATTTAAAGATTAAAATTCCACAGCCTGGCCGGGAATGGAATGAGGGACTTGGAGAACTGAAGGCTAAGGCATTGACCTCTCAGTCATAGAGCCGATTAATGTCTCTGGTATGTCCAGTGAACGCAGGTGTTCCTCGGAAGCTTCTTAACAGACTTCCTACGGATATCATATTGAGCTAACTGAACTAATACTCAACGATAGCGAGTATTGTTCTCCAAACATTTCCTATTCCGTCACTTGTTATTCAGAACTGTTCATCATATTAAATTATTGTATGTTGAGTTCTCAGTCCCAATGGTGGTTGGATCCCCAACAGTTGTCAGTAAAGGAGTGTTCCAATAAAATGAAGATCGAGGCAGTTCCCCGTTGTTTCCTGTCTGACGTAGAAGGTGCTATTACATATCATGCTTCAAAGCCAACTGACGAATATACCAATCGACCATCCAAGTCATATCTTCACACCATTTCTCTGATGGATCGGTTTAATGCTGCCAAAGTTAAAATCAGACTAAGACAGATGGGTGAAAGTAATAAACTTGTTCTAGCTCTTAGGAGATTTACTCCGCTGTAAACAGTGTATATCACCAGACAGGGACCGAGACTTATGAAATCATTCCCTTATATTTTTTGTTTACAATTGGCTGCACGTCGCACCGACACAGATAGATCTTTTGGCGATGAAATATTCCCTTTCAATGACGGACGCAACCGTTAGGAGTATATAAAGTGGAAATATGTTGATACTGTTCATTTACTTCGACTGTGATTTTTCAGATTAATAATGCGCTACAAATATTACTAACGTTCTAATGGGTCGTTTCATTTATTTATTTATTTATTTATTTATTTGTTTATTTATTTATTTATTTATTTATTTATTTATTTATTTATTTATTTATTTATTTATTTATTTATTTATTTATTTATTTATTTATTTATTTATTTATTTTGCTGGGGGCCATTTCTTCAAGGTATACGTTGCTGTATAAAATTGGGCACGTAGTCCATCCTCTTTCCGATTTTGAGGAGAAACATCGGATAACATGTTGAACAACAGCGGTGATTTAATTTATACAACAAAGTTGGTTAAAACACGACCATTCTCGTGATTCTGAGACTTAAACTTCAGGTATGTCAACCCCTTATCCCCGTTTCCTGACACGAGTTCGGGGATGACGTGCGGTGAAATTATATGGCATGGTTTTCAGCCGAATGGTCTTCCTGACGCCAACTTCAATTAATGAGCTAATGAAGATGAAATGAAAGATGTGAGTGAAATTGGGTAAAAAGGTGGAAGGCCTATGAATAGGAACTATCCCGGCATTTGCCTGGAAGTGAAAATGGGAAGCCACAGAAAACCATTCTCAGAACAGCCGACGCATCTCCCGAATGGCAGAGCTTGTCTCTACAGGCGTGACACGGTCACTCTACCCAGCTTAAGGTAGCAATCTAAAATGTTTATCCAATATTGATTGCAACATTCATGACATAAAACCTATAAAAAAAAATCTCATCCAGCGCTACTTTCTCAAACGAAACAACCGTGAATCAATGGGTTAGAATATAATGCGATATTAAATAAAACCTTTCAGTTCGGTATAGTGCAACTTACACAGTCGCAATATATGCTATTAACGAATTCATATGTGGTATTCGCTCGATAAGCCATCTACATCCTACTCTATGTTGTATGAGTCGCTGGTTTCGTCATTAGTCATACACGTTGACACATTACGTGTGATTTATGAGGCAGACCACACCGACCTAATTGGTAGTAAAATATGGTGGCAGAAACAATAAAGTACTCAGCCTAATGCTCTTGTACAGACAGTAAAGCTTAATGTGGAATGTGATAGCAAATACTTTATTGTACCAATACTGGGCAGCTTGCAGTTTTCAACGAGACAGTCGATAGTGCTGTTACCTACACTTGCTATAAAAAGTATTGGCCCATGTTGTTGTACTATTGGGAGCAATGAACGACAATGTAACATGCAAGACATACACGTAGATGGAGATAGGGTAGACACCCAATACTGCGTACGATATTATGCAGGGACACGAGCAACGAGCGATTTCGAAAGAAAAATACAGTATTAGAATCGCTCAATAACTGTCCGACTCGTTGGCTGAACGGTCAGCGTACTGGCCTTCGGTTCAGAGAGTCCTGGGTTCGATTCCCGGCCGGGTCGAGGATTTTCATCGCTTCTGATTAATTCTTCTGTCTCGCGGACTTGGTGTATGTGTCCGTCCCAATAGTCTCATCAGCATATTCAGACAACATACCACACTCCCAAACAAGACAGAAATACGCAATAGTGCTTACATCAGTAGTAGGGCAAAGGCAGTCCCACAACCACGGAGGGTCTGCTTATTTCTGCTGAGTAAGCACCGAGGTCATTGACCCCTAGTATAGTAGCATGGCTAAGCCGATTCGCGAATTTTGCATAAGACAGCGAGCCTAACCTCATAGTTCCTATTTTGAGGGGCCCAACCTTACTTTTTACGCCTAGTTGCCCTTCCTGACGCCTAAGAGAGCGAGCCTAACCTCACATCCGCAATCTTGAAGGAACTATCCTTAGTTTTACGGCAAGATGCCCTCCCCGATGTCAATTGCACAAGATGGCGGATATACACAGCACCTTATGAAACAGCTTAGGGGCGCTTGCGCAAGATGGTGGCTATACAAAGGCGGCCTAGGGGAGCTTGCACAAGATGGCGGCTATACATAGTCTCTTATGGGACGGCCTAGGGGTGCTTGCTCAAGATGGAGGCTATACATAGGCTCTTATGAGACAGCCTAGGAGCGCTTGTGTAAGATGACGGCTGCTCTCATGAGACGGCTCAGGGGCGCTTGCGCAAAGATAGCGGCTATACATAGGCTCTTATGAGACGGCCTAGGGGCGTTTACGCAAGGTGCCGGCTATACACGGCTTCATACGGAGAAAGATGCCGGTCATGGGCGATTGCGCAAGATGGCGGCTATACATGGGCTCTTATGGAGAAAGATAACGGCTATGCGCGATTGAGCAAGATGGCGGCTATGCACGGCTTCTTATGGAGAAAGATGCCGGCCATGGGCGATTGTACAAGATGGCGACTGTACATGTGCAAGATGGCAACTATGCATAGGCTCGACTATACATGGGCTCTTATCAGAACGCCTAGTGCCATACGAGATATGTTGATTACATTTAAGCCCTTAGTAGTCGAACAAATTATCGGATAAACATGTAACTTGAAATTTCAGTTCCGAAATATACTCTTTCAATCTGTTGGCATGGGTTATAAGCATGGAGCTCATGTGGAAAGTGAAATTAAACAGAACGCCTAGTGCCATAAGAAATACATTGGTTACATTTAAGCCCCTAGCAGTCGAACAAATTATCGGATAAACATGTAACATGAAATTTCGGTTCGGAAATATACTGTTTGAATCTGTTGGCGTGGGTTACAAGCATGTAGCTCTTGCGGAAAGTGAAATTAAACAGAACGCCTAGTGCGATAAGAAATACATAGGTTACATTTAAGCCCCTAGCAGTCGAACAAAATTATCGGATAAACATGTAACTTGAAATTTCGGTTTGGAAATATACTATTCGAATCTGTTGGCATGGGTTATAAGCATGTAGCTCATGTGGAAAGTGAAATTAAACAGAACGCCTAGTGCCATAAGAAATACATTGGTTACATTTAAGCCCCTAGCATTCGAACAAATTATGGGATAAACATGTAACTTGAAATTTCGGTTCGGAAATATATATTTGAATCTGTTGCCATGGGTTATAAGCATGTAGCTCCTGCGGAAAGTGAAATAAACAGGTCGCGTAGCGCTATAAGAAATATATTGCTTACATTTAAGCCCTTAGCAGTCGAACAAATTATCGCATAATCATGTAACTTGAAATATCGGTTCGAAAACATATTACGAGTATTTCAATCTATTGACATAGGTTATAAGCTCGTAGCTCATGCAGGAGCGAAATTAAACAGACCGCCTATAGAGAAAGCCAGCCCAGTGGCTACTGCGCAAGATGGCGGCTATAGATAGGCTCTTATGGCCTTTTCCTTCTATGTCGGGACACAGCCCCCCTCCTCCTCCTCCTCCTCCTCCTCATGCATATAGCAAAAGGGCATGGAACACAGCTGCCCTCCTCGTCCTCCTTCTCGTTATTCGTATAGCAAAAGGGCAAAGTGCATGGGACACAGCCGCCCTCCTCCTCCTCATCTGTATAGCAAAAGGGCTCCTCCTCTTGGCTAAACATAGGCTCTTATTGCCTCCTCCTCCTCCGACAGGACGTAAGAGGGCAAGAGAAAACATGCTGATTATTGAACAGAAAAGACTTATAACACGATAGTTACAGTGCTATATGTTTTTATTTGCTAAGACAAGTTGAATCGTGGTACAATTAGCACACACCAGAATTGATTGTAGAACAAGAGAAAACATGTTGACTATTAGTGTCTAGAACAGAAAAACTTATAAAGCAAACACAATAGTTACTTTGCTGTATAATTCTGCTCGACAAGACAAGTTCAATCCTGTTACAATTAGCACACACTAGAATTGATTATAGAACAAGCGAATGTTGTATATCTTCATCCAGCAAGAGAAAACAAGCTAATGTTGTATGTCTTTATCCGAGATTACAAAACATGTTGACAAGTATTGTTGAGAACAGAAAAAACTTTTATCGCTACTGTGCTGTATGTTTCTATTCGACAAGACAAGTCACAATTAGCACTAACTAGAATTGATTGTAGAACAAGACGAAACATGTTTTCAGTTAGTGTTTAGAACAGAAAAACTTATAACGCAAAACATTATGAGATTTTGAAATTTGCATTATAGGTTTAATCTCTCTGTTTATACAAACGCACTTCTATGCAATCATCGCGCACACATGGAATTGCAAATGTTGTATATCTCTATCCGACGTACAGTTGTACTTCTTTCTAATTACTGCAAATAAAATGATTACTACATAGCAGGGGATACCTTCGTTCTATGGAGATCGATTTTGCCGGATTCGAACACATGCAACAGAGAAAAAATCAGTATAGTTATTTAGTTACCATTACAGAATAAAAAATCATAATACTGTGCAGATAAAATTATTTTACTACTTAGCAGGGGATACCGTTGTCCTACATCATATTGTGTTAAGGAAGTAGAATAATTGGACAGTTCTGGCGCCGCCACCGCCACCGGGCTCCCAGAGGCCACCTCCACCACCACCACAGCCAGAGGCCTCCCAGATGCCTCCTCCACCACCACCACAGCCAGAGGCCTCCCAGAGGCCTCCTCCACCACCCGCGGGAAATTTGAATTTGTAAACAAAGCCACGTGCTTTTTGACAGCTGTCATCGACAACAACGCATCGCTAACCTCAGTACTGCCATCTTGACGGGACTAAACCTCAGTAGTGCCAACTTAACCTAACTAGCGCGAAATAAACAAAGCCACGTGCTTTTTGACAGCCACGTGCTTTTTGACAGACAACAACGCATCGCTAACCTCAGTACTGCCATCTTGACGGGCCTAAACCTCAGTAGTACCAACATAACCTAACTAGCGTGTGGTAAACAAAGCCACGTGCTTTTTGACAGCCACGTGCTTTTTTGACAGCTGTCATCCGCCATCTTTAAACCACAGAGCACTGTGCTGCCCTCTTTATCGTAGTAGATGTAAATTCGTCACCTGTCATCGGCAGTGCTGCCATCTTGGCGGGCCTAAACCTTAGTGCTACCAACTTAACCTCACTAGCGTGAGATAAACAAATCCACGTGCAGCTGTCATCCGCCATCTTTAATCCATAGAGCACAGTGCTGCCCTCTTTAGCTACTTACCTTCGACGTGCAGCTGTCATCCGCCATCTTTAATCTATAGAGCACAGTGCTGCCCTCTTTAGCTACTTACCTTTGAAATGTGGTGGCGGATAATTTGAAAAATGCTTTTTGACAGCAGCCATCTTTGAGCACCGTGCTGCCCTCTATGTGGTGGCGGCAAATTCTACATGCTCTTGTTTGGAAACAAACCTATGCGCTGTCATCCACCATCTTTAAACCACAGAACACCGTGCTGCCCTCTTGCGTCAGCTGTCATCCGCCATCTTTAAACTATAGAGCACCGTGCCGCACTCTCGCGTCAGCTGTCATCCGCCCTGCAATTCTCTTTCTATATAATAATTTCGTGTGGCTATTTCTAGCTAAGTGCAGTCTAAAAAAATAAAAATAAATCCTAGTCTTGTTACATCAGGAAGGGTAACTGGCTAAATCCTGGTCTTTTAGCGTTAGGAAGGGTAACCGGCCGTGAAACAGATTCTTGCGATTTAAACTCTTGCATCAGGAGGGGAGGACACTCGGCTGTAAAACATATTTTTAATCCCAAAGAGAATCGAACCCGAGACTGCCGGGTGAGAGGCAAGCACACTAAACCAAACTGTAGGAGCCGGTAATTCTCTTTCTATATAATAATTTCGTGTGGCTATTTCTAGCCAAGTGCAGTCTAAAAATATAAATCCTAGAGTTGTTGTATCAGGAAGGGTAACTAGCTAAAACCGGGTCTTCCAGCGTCAGGAAGGGTAATCGGCCGTAAAACGGATTCTTGCGATTTAAACTCTTGCGTCAGGAGGGGAGGGCACTCGGCTGTAAAACATATTTTTAATCCCAAAGAGAATCGAACCCGAGACTGCCGGGTGAGAGGCATGCACACTAAACCAAACTGTAGGCTATAGGTTACATTTTTTTGTTCCACAGTCTTTGAAGCTGTATCGGCGCAGTCATTCAGAGCGACGTGCGGAATGCATGTGTTGGCTGAAATTGTACACGCATCTTCCGGCTGTAGTAACCTTGAACGAAGACACTGCGTGGTGATAAGCTACTTGCAACTCGCGGAACGTCTTCTTAGCTGAGTAGCATTCAGCCCGTGTAAGCTCCTAACATAAAATATCATGATTGTACGCAGAGGTTAAAACACAGTGCCAGCATATAGCCCACTCCTATCGCAAGAGCCTGCACGGCGCCGGCATGTAGGCTACTCCTGTTGAAGGAGCCTGTACAAGGTTTAACACCCCTCTATCAACAGCCCTTACTTAATGCTGGCTTTTTTTTGCACGCCCTCGAAACTACCTAAGAATGTAATATACAATAGTAGGGAGAGGGTAAAACCCGGTGCCGGCACATAGCCTACTCCTACCGACGAAGCCTGCACACAGCTTAACGCCTCCATCCGACAAATGAATCACCCTCAACACTCTTGTACTCACAATCATTTTCGAAGGAGTCTGCATAAGGTTTAACGTCCCCATAAACAGCCCTTACTTAATGCTAGCTTTTTTGCACACCCCGCCTCTTAGATCATACACCATAGTTTTACGACCGGTTACCCTTCCTGACTAGGATTTTAAATCGCAGTATACGCGATAAATTTGTTATAGCGGGTTTTATAACTAGATATCCCGGTACCGGCACATAGCCTACTCCTACCGAAGAAGCCTGCACAAGGCTTATTGCCTCCATCCGACAGATGAATCACCATCAACGTCTTGTACTCAAAATCATTTTCGAAGGAGCCTGCACAAGGTTTAACGCTCCCTATCAACAGCCCTTACTTAATGCTGGCTTTTTTGCACACCCCGACTCTTAGATCATACACCATAGTTTTACGACCGGTTACCCTTCCTGACTAGGATTTTAAATCGCAGTATACGAGATAAATTTGTTGTAGCGGGTTTTATAACTAGATATCCCAGTGCCGGCACATAGCCTACTCCTACCGAAGAAGCCTGCACACAGCTTAACACCTCCATCCGACAAATGAATCACCCTCAACACTCTTGTACCCGCAATCATTCCCGCTACTTCGGGAGATAGCAGTTTCGAACTCCTACTGTTGGAAGCCGTAAAAAATAGCAAATGCTAGGCGAGGGACCTGCGCGATCGTCATAACGTGTAATTACATGATCTAGCTAAATGTAGATTTAGCTCAATACCTTTAAGTGCCTACAGGTAAGGAATACCGCGGATGTAGCTTAGTACCCTCCCGTTTAAGTCCAGAAGTCGAGGATCGCGTGCTAACTTTCCAAGGCTCGATCCGCGGCAGAACTCTTAAATTCTGACACCTCGGCATCAACAGCAGGTTCGATCCTGGCTTAAATGTGTCAGCCTGCGGGACTCAGTGTAAGACCTTCAGGAGAGCTCTTGTTGCATAAACATTTAGTTCCGACTGTACTGCAGTTGTCAGCGATTTTCACATCCGGTTGGTAACAAGCAGCATATTGAATCGCTGCAGTCTGCGTGAAGCGCTCACAGTTCTCTGTATGCGTTTATTACGTACACATCTCCCGTCTAAGTACTGTCTGCTGTGAATATTATTCTTCAGCCTTTATCTTAAGGTAAGCAAGAACTGTTAGTTACTGTTTGCAAAGCAACTTCTACGCTAGGTAATAGACATCTACATTCATATATGTTTGTTCTTTTCTTTTTTTAGGTACCGTTCGAGTTACAGGCTTGAAAGTACGCATTTTATTCATCCGAGTAACAGTCTGCAGCACGTGCATTTTTAAGGTATGTTTTCGAACTTTGAGTTGTAAAGATAGCTAGGCTAGCTGATGCACCCTACACTACATTCATATATGTTTGTCCTTTTCTTTTAGGTACGACCAGAATATTATCAGTCGAGTTTCAGGCTTGAACGCACGCATTTTATTCATCCGAGTAACAGTGTGCAGCGCGAAGATTTTAAGGTATGTCTGACCTCTATTCGTTGAAACTTGGTTTCTTCCGAACATCTTAACTTTAAGCTAATCATAAATAGTTGTTCTCTTCAATCCTCATGCTATAGACGAGGTTAAATTTATAATTTCAAACACACACATAGCTATGTCTGTCCTTAACTGGCTAAAACTTGGTTTCTTCTAAAACATCGTAACTTTAGTCTATTGATAAATAGTTGTTCTCTTCAATCCTCATGCTATAGACGAGGTTAATCTTATAATTTCAAACTCCCAGCAATGTCCGACCTCTATACGTTGAAACTTGGTTTCTTCCGAACATCTTAACTTTAAGCTAATCATAAATAGTTGTTCTCTTCAATCCTCATGCTATAGACGAGGTTAATCTTATAATTTCAAACTCACAGCAATGTCCGACCTCTATACGTTGAAACTTGGTTTCTTCTAAAACATCGTAACTTGAGTCTATTGATAAATAGTCGTTCTCTTCAATCCTCATGCTATAGACGAGGTTAATTTTATAATTTCAAACACACACATAGCTATGTCTAACCTCAACAGGCTGAAACTTGGTTTCTTCTAAAACATCGTAACTTTAGTCTATTGATAAATAGTTATTTTCTTTAACCTGCATAATCATAGACGAGGTTAATCTTATAATTTCAAACTCACAGCAATGTCCGACCTCTATACGTTGAAACTTGGTTTCTTCCGAACATCTTAACTTTAAGCTAATCATAAATAGTTGTTCTCTTCAATCCTCATGCTATAGACGAGGTTAATCTTATAATTTCAAACTCACAGCAATGTCCGACCTCTATACGTTAAAACTTGGTTTCTTCTAAAACATCGTAACTTGAGTCTATTGATAAATAGTCGTTCTCTTCAATCCTCATGCTATAGACGAGCATAATTTTATAATTTCAAACACACACATAGCTATGCCTGACCTCAACAGGCTGAAACTTGGTTTCTTCTAAAACATCGTAACTTTAGTCTATAAATAGTTATTTTCTTTAATCTGCATGTCATAGACGAGGTTAATCTTGTAATTTCAAACTCACAGCAATGTCCGACCTCTATACGTTGAAACTTGGTTTCTTCTAAAACATCGTAACTTGAGTCTATTGATAAATAGTCGTTCTCTTCAATCCTCATGCTATAGACGAGGTTAATTTTATAATTTCAAACACACACATAGCTATGTCTGACCTCAACAGGCTGAAACTTGGTTTCTTCTAAAACGTCGTAACTTTAGTCTATTGATAAATAGTATTTTCTTTAATCTGCATGTCATAGAAGAGGATAATCTTATAATTTCAAACTCACAGCAATGTCCGACCTCTATACGTTGAAACTTGGTTTCTTCCGAACATCTTAACTTTAAGCTAATCATAAATAGTTGTTCTCTCCAATCCTCATGCTATAGACGAGGTTAATCTTATAATTTCAAACTCACAGAAATGTCTGACCTCTATACGTTGAAACTTGGTTTCTTCCGAACATCGTAACTTTAGTCTATTGATAAATAGTTGTTCGCTTCAATCCTCATGCTATAGACGAGGTTAATCTTATAATTTCAAACTCACAGCTATGTCCGACCTCTATACGTTGAAACTTGGTTTCTTCCGAAAATCGTAACTTTCACCTAATCTCTATTGGTTGTTCTCTTTTCAGATGTTCCCCTGCTCGCAGTGCGATGTAACTTTCACAAGACGAGATACCCTTACGCGTCATAAAAAATCGAAACATCGTGAGGCGTGTGATACGTTCACCTGCGAGCAGTGTGAGGCATCGTTTACGAGGGTAGATGCCCTTACGCGACATAAAAAAGTAAAACACCCTAGCATAACAACCGCTTTATGTGAAGTTTGTGGGGTGTATTTCGCTAATGTAGAGCAATACCAGGCTCACTTAGTAGAGGTACATCAAATATCTACTTGCCCTCAGGTAGTAGTAGGGAAAAAGCGTACAGCTACCGATGTAGCTGTAGAAAGTACTAGTAGTAAAAAACCTAGGAAAAATGAACTTCAAACTATTCACTGCGAGCACTGTAACACTGATGTACCATCTTCGCATTTTCAGGGACACTTACGGAGTAATGCGCATAAAAATAATGCGTGTAGAAGTGGTAGTAACGCAAAAATCGAGGAAATTAATACAGCATTTAAAAGTAGGATTGCTAGTTACCGAATTCGCACCAGTCAAAAGTTTCAGAGCACTTCAAACTTTTTAAATTGTGTTCAACCGGATGTACAACAGCTTCCTGCTAAATCTTTGTCCAATCATAGTTTATTTAAAGTTAATTTTGAACTTTTCGCCTTGTACATTAAAAGCACGGATGAATCCGAAATAACGGACATTAAATCATTCAATACGGAGAATTTTGTCATAAGTGAGTCGACTAATTTTGGTGATGTACTTAGGGATGTCTCTAACATTATTTCAACTAAGAGCGAGGAATTTCAGGAAAAGGAATCAGGGTGGGCTTTAGTTGAAATAATGTATCAGAAGTTAACATCAATAAGTACAATCCTATGCGTGGATCTTCGCACATCGAGCTGCCGACATGGATTCAGCAAAGAAAAGCTGTTGTAAACATCCAAAACAATGACGAAGCATGTTTTGCATGGGCGGTGATGTCGGCTTTAAATCCTGTGAAACGGAATGTAGCGAATAGAACATCATCGTATCTACACTATTCAACGCAACTAAATTTCGATAGTATAGAATTTCCTGTGCGGATAAAGGATATTAAGCGCTTTGAGGAACTAAATAACATTAGCATTAATGTGTATGGTGTAGAGAAAAAGTCTGTAGTAGGTCCTCTGTATTATACATGTCATAAGAAGAGTACTCATGTCAACTTACTCTATATTGAAAACAGTGAGAATAGCCACTTTTGCTGGATTAAAAATCTGAGTAGACTTGTTGGTAGTCAGTTTTCAAACAGGTGTAACAAAAAGTGGCTATGTGATGGATGCTTGCAGTATTTTAGAACTGAAGATCAGTTAACGAAGCATTCCAAGAATGACTGCAATCATGTACGTACAGAGATACCTACTACAGGCAATAATGTTTTAAAATTTACAAATTTTAACAAGCAGATGTGGGTACCGTTCGTGATTTATGCAGACTTTGAAGCCATCCTCACGCCATGCAACACATGCTTACCTAATCCTGACAACTCTTTCACTAATACTACGCACATGCATGTCCCGTATATCTTCGCGTATTACATCAAGTGTAGTTACGATAGTACGCTTAACAAGTTAGAGCTGTATCGAGGACATGATGCTGCTAAAGTATTTTTAGAAAGACTTGAAAGTGATGAAGTTCGTCTTGGTCGTATTCTAAATAGTAATATTCCTATGAAGCCACTCACCGAAATTCAGTTAAATGATCATGAACGTGCTTCAAAGTGTAGCATTTGTGATGGGGAATTTTCCGAAAACGACCCTAAAGTTTTTGATCATGATCATTTAACTGGTTTCTACAGATGTGCCGCTCATTATAGCTGTAATCTTAAGTATAGAGTTCCTAAATTTATCCCTGTAATTTTTCATAACTTATCTGGTTACGACTCTCATTTCATCATTTCACAATTTGGAGCTTCAGATGAAAAAGTAGATATAATCCCTCAGAATAAAGAGCGGTACATTGCGTTTGCAAAGTCTGTAAAATTAGATGCGGAGCATTCTATAAAACTGAGATTCCTTGACTTGTTTCGCTTTATGGCGAGTAGCCTCGATAAACTTTCTAGTCATTTACAGCCTGAACAATTTACGGAAATTCGACGCGTTTTTCCCGAAGAAGCGCAGTTTAATTTACTTCGGCGTAAGGGTGTTTTTTGTTATGAATATCTTGACTGCTTAGAACGCCTCGAAGAACGTTCATTACCATCGCAACAATCCTTTTACAGCTCGCTGAATTCAGCAGATATTAGTGATGATGACTATTTACATGCACAACATATCTGGGAGCAGTTCCACATTCAAATGCTGGGTGAATACTCCGATTTATATTTAAAGACGGATGTACTTTTGTTAGCTGATGTTTTTGAAAATTTTCGCTGTGTTTGCAAGAAAACCTACAGCCTTGACCCATGTCAGTATTTTACTGCGCCTGGGTTAAGTTGGGACGCGATGTTAAAATACACGCAGGTGAATTTGGAACTGCTAACTGATATTGATATGGTCCACTTTATAAAATCATCTATTCGAGGCGGTCTAAGTCAGTGCAGCGGGCGGTATTCCAAGGCAAATAATAAGTACATGCCGAGTTTCGATTCTAGTCAGGAATCTCAGTATATCGTTTATCTCGATGCTAATAATCAGTATGGGCGTGCGATGAGTCAGCATCTACCGGTGAGTGGTTTCCGCTGGCTAACGCAGTGCGAAATTGATGCTTTACAGCTGCACGCCCTAGGCGATGAAGCTGATAAAGGCTATTTCCTCGAAGTTGACTTACAGTATCCTAAAGAGTTACACACTTCTCATAATGACCTACCGTTCTGCCCTGAAAATACAAAACCCCCGTACATCGCATCAACGACGAAAATGCTAATTGCTAATTTGTGCGATAAATCTAAGTATATCATTCATTACCGAAATTTAAAACAGTGTTTACAGCATGGTTTGAAGTTATCCAAAATTCATCGCGTACTAGAATTTAATCAGTCACCGTGGCTAAAGCCATATATCGATCTGAACAATAATTTAAGAACGAATGCGGTTAACGAGTTTGAAAAAGATTTCAACAAGCTCATGAATAACAGTGTGTTTGGTAAGACTATGGAAAATGTTGACAAACGCGTTGATGTAAAATTTATTACAAACTGGGAGAATATTAAGAAAAGGTATGGAGCTAACTATTTAATAAGTAAACCAAATTTCCACAGCTGCACCATCATACATGAGAATTTAGTTATTATACAGATGAATCGTGTTAAGGTTAAGTATGACAAACCTACCTACGTCGGCTTCGCAGTACTTGAATTGGCTAAAACACTCATGTATGAATTCCATTACGATTATATGATGAAGAAGTACGCGCATAATGCGCAATTGCTCTACACAGGTACCGATTCGTTTATTTATCAAATCAAAACTGATGACTATTACAATGATATAAAGCCAGACTTGGGTAGGTTTGATACAAGTAACTACCCTGTAAATAATCAATATCATCTACCGCTAGTGAACAAAAAGTTTCTAGGTAAAATGAAAGATGAATGTGCTGGGAATATTATCGATTCATTTGTAGGTACTAAATCCAAGTCATATTGCATAAAACTCTTAAATGAGTTACAAATAAAGAGATTGAAGGGGATTAAAAAGAATGTCGTTCAGAATCAGCTAAGTTTTGAAAACTATAACAATTGCATTAAAAGTAATCCACCTGTTTTGCATAAGAAAATGTCTGTCATTAGAAGCAAGAAGCACCAGTTGTACACTCATTTAATTAGTAAAGTAGCCCTTAATAATGTTGATTGCAAACGGTTTGTCATTCCAAATTCTACCAACACTCTAGCCTGGGGGCATAGTAGTATTGATAGGTACTACTTTACATAAAGCAGATGTGTGTGTAAACATTAAGCTAGAGGTGTGTACTTACGTTACGCTGTCTTACATCACAATTCACTGTACATATTGTAGGGAGAGGTACGCTGAGAGCGTAGTACGGCAAGTTTAAACTTGTACATTCAGGAATTGCATCGAGAAGTACGCAAACATCACTACGGTAAAACGATTCGAGATAAAAACTTGTACATACAAGATGTAAATAAATAATGTAGAATTGGCATATTCTTTTATTTTAGATTAGGTATTACCTTCTCCTCCTACTCCTTCCTCTCGAAGAAGAATATGAGCAAGAAAGAAGATGTTGATTAAATTCGTAAGTATGTTATCGTCTAGTTCGGTAAGTATGTCGAGAACAGAATTTTTTTTTCCTCAAAAGTGTTTGATTCTAGTCTTGCAATGCAGTGTTCTACAATATCGAACTATGAACAGCAGTATGTGTTCAAGTATAAACATGCAGGTACGTGATATGTGCAAGATTGCGTTCGATAAAGCTATGCCTTAGCAAAGTAAAGGAAGTTATAAGAGTTGCTATCTTACGTAAGCTGTTCAAAATTTTTGTCTTACTTTTTCTCTTAGAACAAAGGTATACGCTAGATATGTTGTAAACACATCAACCGATGTTCTAATCATATGTTGTATCGAGTACCGTGTTCGATTATATTCTTAATCACTTCTCTTGTAATATCTTCTTAGAACAAAGGTATTCCTTGAATGACAGCTGACGCGAGAGTGCGGCACGGTGCTCTATAGTTTAAAGATGGCGGATGAGAGCTAACGCAAGAGGGCAGCACGGTGTTCTGTGGTTTAAAGATGGTGGATGACAGCGCATAGGTTTGTTTCCAAACAAGAGAATGTAGAATTTGCCGCCGCCACATTTCAAAGGTATCTAGCTAAAGAGGGCAGCACTGTGCTCTCTTGATTAAAGATGGCGGATGATAGCTAACAGAACTTTTCAAATTGCCCGCTACTACGTGCTTAAGGTAGCAGCCATAAAGAGGGCAGCACGGTGTTCTGTAGATTAAAGATGGCGGATGACAGCTGATGAAATTGCCCGCATGATAGCAGCACGGTGCTCTGTTGATTAAAGATGGCGGATGACAGCTGTCAAAAAAGCACATGGCTTTGTTTCCAAACAAGAGCACGTGGAATATGCCGCCACCACATTTCAAAGGTATGTAGCTAAAGAGGGCAGCACTGTGCTCTGTTGATTAAAGATGGCGGATGACGGCTGTCAAAAAGCGCGTGAGTTTGTTTCCAAACAAGAGCATGTAGAATTTGCCGCCACCACATAGAGGGCAGCACGGTGCTCAAAGATGACTGCTGCCACGTAGAATTGTCTACTACCACAGGTATCTAGCTAAAGAGGGCAGCACGGTGCTCAAAGATGGCTGCTGTCAAAAAGCATTTTTCAAATTGTCCGCCACCACATTTCAAAGGTAAGTAGCTAAAGAGGGCAGCACTGTGCTCTATAGATTAAAGATGGCGGATGACAGCTGCACGTCGAAGGTAAGTAGCTAAAGAGGGCAGCACTGTTCTCTATGGATTAAAGATGGCGGATGACAGCTGCACGTGGATTTGTTTATCTCACGCTAGTGAGGTTAAGTTGGTAGCACTAAGGTTTAGGCCCGCCAAGATGGCAGCACTGCCGATGACAGGTGACGAATTTACATCTACTACGATAAAGAGGGCAGCACAGTGCTCTGTGGTTTAAAGATGGCGGATGACAGCTGTCAAAAAAGCACGTGGCTGTCAAAAAGCACGTGGCTTTGTTTACCACACGCTAGTTAGGTTAAGTTGGTACTACTGAGGTTTAGGCCCGTCAAGATGGCAGTACTGAGGTTAGCGATGCGTTGTTGTCTGTCAAAAAGCACGTGGCTGTCAAAAAGCACGTGGCATTGTTTATCTCGCGCTAGTTAGGTTAAGTTGGCACTACTGAGGTTTAGGCCCGTCAAGATGGCAGTATTGAGGTTAGCGATGCGTTGTTGTCGATGACAGCTGTCAAAAAGCACGTGGCTTTGTTTACAAATTCAAATTTCCCGCGGGTGGTGGAGGAGGCCTCTGGGAGGCCTCTGGCTGTGGTGGTGGTGGAGGAGGCATCTGGGAGGCCTCTGGCTGTGGTGGTGGTGGAGGTGGCCTCTGGGAGCCCGGTGGCGGTGGCGGCGCCCGAACCATCCAATTATACTACTTAAGGAGAAACATAATGGATCCAAAACCTGTTCTAACACTATTAAAAATTATGCGATTGAAACTTTGTTTACATGGGAGAGGAATAGAAGTGTATTTCCTCTTAAATCAATAATCACTACTATTATGCAGATAAAATGAGGTGTAAGAGGGATTTGAAATGTGACGGTATCGACACTTACAACAGATGTTTAGAACACACAATGTTTAAAAATCGATCTACGAAATACAGAATTAAACGTTACATTTCTCTTAAAACAATGGAAATGTGACGGTATCCACACTTACAACAGATGTTTAGAACACACAATGTTTAAAATCGATCTACGAAATACAGAATTAAACGTTACATTTCTTTTAAAACCGTAATCACCACTACCACGATAAACATTAGCGTTTGAACCGACTATCATATGATCCGGAGGCTAACACGTCGCCAACCTTACAGTCTAAAGTTGATTCCAGCTAAGATACATCTTCTATTATTTGCCTGGTGCGAAAATGAGAAACTACGGAAACGTATCTTCAGAGTGCGGTTCGAACCCGCCAGCTCCAAGGATAGCTGCATGCAGTAGCATGTGAATAAACAGTAAAACAATAATCACTGCCTACTATTACTGGGCATCGTAAAACTACACACTCATACACAAGATGCATCCGGTTTTCAAAGGCGTTGACGTGTAAATTATTAGCACTGCACAGTAGAAACGCACAAACTTACCTGAGATTAACAATACACACATACTGAAGGGGAAAAGAACAGATCTGCATTAAACTCACAGTGCATTCGAAGTAAATACTTGCATGCAGCGAGCTGGCTGGCTCGCAACCGGAAATAAGCGTTAAATTACTATTGACACAGCAGTGTGCGTTGACTGCATGTCGTGGCTTACAGAGGAATATTGTACCGAGTTAAGATTACGTGAATTTTAAATTGCCTGCCACCACATTCATAAGGTGGCGGCAGTGAGGTTAGTGATGTTCTATTGTTTAAAATTCCACGCCCCCGTGGTTAAAGATAACAGCTGTAATTTTGACAGGTGTCAAGAAAGCACGAGGATTTTAAATTCCGCGCCACTACGTTCATAAGGTAGCAGCAATGAGGATTAGCGCCGTGATGATGTCAGCAGTGAAGTTATCTATGGTGTATTGCCCTTAAAAGTGAGGTTATGGTCCGTCAAGATGACAGCTGTCACCTTGACAGCTGTCAAAAATGCACGTGGCTTTGTTTACAAACAGGAACACGTGGTTGTGACGGCACGGTCAGGTGGTATGCTGCATCAGCAGGCGAAGTTTAAAATCTACGCCCATGTCGTTAGAACTTGTCAAAAGCACGTGGATTTTAAATTCTGCGTTCTACGTAGTTAAGTTAGTACACATACATAGGACATGCTAAGATAGCAGCTGTCATCTTAATGACGTAGGAGCACGAAATTTAAAATCTACATGCTTTTCGGCAAGCGCCCCTAGGCCGTCTCGTAAGAGACTATGTATAGCCGCCATCTTGTGCAAGCGCCTCTGAGCCGTCTCATAAGAGCAGCCGCCATCCTGCGCAAGAGCTCCTAGGCCGTCTCATAAGAGCCTATGTATAGCCGTCATCTTGCGCCAGCGCCCATAAGCCGTCTCATAAGAGCCTATGTTTAACCGCCATCTTGCGCAAGCGCGCCTAGGCCGTCTCACAAGAGCCTATGTATACCCGCCATCCTGCGTAAGCGCCCGTAGGCCGTCTCATAAGAGCAGCCGCCATCTTGCGCAAGCGCCCCTAGGCCGTCTCATAAAAGCCTATGCATAGCTACCATCTTGCGCAAGCGCCCTTAACCAGTCTTTGTATAGCCGCCATCTTGCGCAAGCGGCCCTTACGCCTTCTCATAAGAGCCTATGTATGGCCACCATCTTGCGTAAGCGCCCCTAAGCCGTCTCATAGGGGGCTGTGTATAGCCGTCATCTTGTGGAATTGGCGTCGGGAAGGGCATCTTGTCGTAAAATTAAGGATAGTCCTTTCAAGATGGCGGATGTGGTATTAGGCTCGCTCTCTTAGGCGTCGAGATAGGCAACTAGCCGTTCAAGTAAGGTTAGGCCCCTCAATATAGCGACTGAGAGGTTAGGCTCGCTCTCTTATGCAAAATTCGCGAATCGGCTTAGCCATACTACTATACTAGGGGACCTCGGAGTCGGAACCGGTCAGTGACCTCGGTGCTGATGCAGCAGAGAAAAGCGGACCCTCCGTGGCTACGGGACTGTCTTTGCCCTACTAACATTCCTCCATATAGGGTTGGCGTCAAGAAGGGCATCCGGACTTAAAACATGGCCAAAACGACATATGCTACGCAGTCCGCACCCTCGACCCCACAGGTGTGGGAAAAAGGGGTAGGAAGAGAAGAATATGAAACACCAAATGATTATTGGCACAGTGGAGTCCTCGTACGCCTCGTTGGTGTAAAAAGAATGGAACACAAGGACATCTGTCTGTATCGTCACTAAGGCTTGTTTACCAGTCACTCTGACGGTAGATGTGGTAGTGCTCAGTACTGTCAACATGGGAGCAAAGAAAAGTGAACATTCATCCGCCGTTTAAGAGAGCATTTTGCTACTGCACTCACAAGGCAGAAGTTACTGAGAGATCGGTAGAATGCTTACTATCAGCTTCTCCACTGTGCGATCTATTATACACAAGTACAGTATAAGGCGCATGGACGTACAGAAAACAATGCCAGACCAAGTTGCCCACGAATACTCACACAACGAGAGAGACGGCGCATTGTACTAAATTTAGTCCAAGAAGATTCGACAAGAATTGCTGCCTCATTAGCTGCGGACGTCGCCACAACATCTAACACGACGGTAAGTGCACGGACAGTACGGAATGCCTTGCATAGCGCCGATATACATGGCAGATCCCCACTAAAGAAACCATATATCTCGGAGGTAAATAGGAAGAAACCATTTACACCCAGGTTTATATATGACCAAAAAACCTTGTTGAACAATGTATGTATATGTATAAAATATATAAAGTCATGCTGTTATACACCCTGTGGAATCACAGTCCAATTAATAAAAAATTTAAAAAACTCAGAAAAAGGCCACATCTCCCTTTTCCATATCCGTCACATTTCGCACCCACTTACCCACCTTCCTCTTTCCACACAACCCCCACACGCCCGCGACTCTCGGCCAGAGCGAGGGCGCAACCCTCTTGGTGGCCCGCCTCACCCCCTTACGGTGGGGAATGAAAACGAAAAACACACGAACACAGGAAGAAATACCTTGCGCTTGCCAGGGAATATTGTGTAAAACCGCTGAAATGCCGGGACACTGTCATATTCTCAGACGAGTCGAAATTTAACCTGTTTGGTTTTGACGGACGAAACAAAGTGTGGCGAAAACCTAACACCGAATTACACCAACGACACACAGTGCCGACAGTAAAGCATGGTGGTGGATATGTTATGGTTTGGGATTGCATGGCATCCTCAGGAGTTGGAATGCTAGCCTTTAATGAAGGACGTATGGGTCAGTAAAAATACATTGATGTGTTGAGGGATAGTTTATCCAACAGTGTACACATGCTCGACCCCAAACACACTGCTTTAAAAACTCGAGAGTGGTTACTGTACGAAATAATGCCCCCAGAAGGCTTCGTACTCCACCACAGAGCCCCAATTTGAATCCCATTCTCAGACGAGTCGAAATTCAACCTGTTTGGTTTTGACGGACGAAACAAAGTGTGGCGAAAACCTAACACCGAATTACACCAACGACACACAGTGCCGACAGTAAAGCATGGTGGTGGATATGTTATGGTTTGGGATTGCATGGCATCCTCAGGAGTTGGAATGCTAGCCTTTAATGAAGGACGTATGGGTCAGTAAAAATACATTGATGTGTTGAGGGATAGTTTATCCAACAGTGTACACATGCTCGACCCCAAACACACTGCTTTAAAAACTCGAGAGTGGTTACTGTACGAAATAATGCCCCCAGAAGGCTTCGTACTCCACCACAGAGCCCCAATTTGAATCCCATCGAGCATTTGTGGGATCGCCTTGGAAGAGAAAAGGCCAAGCGCCGCCCGTCTGGTAAAGAAGAACTGAAGAGGGTTCTACAAGACGGATGGTCGGCAATTACACCTTAAACGACGAGGAAGTTGGTGCATTCAATGCCGAAACATCTGGTGGCTGTCATTCGTGCTAATGGCTTGCATACACGATACTGACACGTACGCACGAACACCTACAGTGTTTAGTAGTATACTGTGCCAATACTTGTTTTGCAGTGTTAAAGTGGATGTACTTGTGTAACTACATACTTCTTTTGTGTTATTGTTGTGATGGCACTGCATTGTAGTTTGGTTTAACATTATATTAAGAGCTACACATGTTATCTTCTTTCACGCTTCCTGTATACACATATTTTGGGTAAACATATGGTGTTCCAATACATTTTGTAGCAAGTGTGCATGGCTTTGTGTGACGAAATTTCCAATAGCATATTGCCACTTGTAAGATTCTTGGTGCACTCACGTGTTGTTTATAATTTATCAGAGTTCTTCACTAGTCTTGAGGTGCAGTGATATTCCAATCAAAGAATTATGCGCCGAATTACCCAGCAAGATATTGACATGGGTATTAATAATGACCTCCCATAGGCCTATCTGTTGAAGTTACCTTTAATGCCCCTTATATTAAGAAGTCAATCAAATATTGAGCTGTTAGTGGGACGTAAAACCAATAATACTGACAAATATGAAACTGTTAAAGCACTCATCTTCACGGTCCGCAGTAATAAGTAGTACCATAAAGTTCACACGGTTTTGTTGCGTAATGGTTGTCGCGGTAGTTTTGAAGTTAAAAACAACGACTTTTAAATCCAATCGGCTTCAATTCTTTTTACTATAAGAAAATTATTTCAGTGTATTATTGGCATAGGACTGAGTACCAGTCCAACAAATTGACTGCGTAAGCATTATAATTCTTTATGCATAAAGTTGTGAAAAGAGACTTTAAGAAACATCGTAACAGGAACATCGTAATTCACTCACGTAACCACTATATGTATTACCTTCCACTTCTTCCTCCAGTTTTCACACACCTGTGGGATCGCGGGTACGACAAGCTGTTTAGGCTCTGTTTTACGAGCGGATGCCCTTCGTGACTCCAACCCCAGTTGGAGGGATGTAATCGCTATTCCGTGTAACTGTGTTGGTTGGTAGAGTGGGGTATTGTCCGAATATGAAGTGGAGAGTGTTGGTACAAATACAAACAGCCAGTACCCGAACCAGAAGAATTAATCAGACGCGATTAAAAGCCCCGATCCGACCTAGAATCGAACCCGGAACTCTCTGAACCGAAGGCCCCAACGCTGACCATTCATCAAATGAGTCGGACAACCCCAATATGTATTATATGCACATTTAATACTATGTGTTTACGTATGTGTTCAGAGGTAAAACAGGATACTCAAAGTACAGCAAACAGGAATAGTTTTGTTGTAAAGTTTCCTAAACTGATTGAATTTCTCCTTGTTTTGGTTGCCATTCATCAAGAAGTTTGGACATTTTTCCACAGATGACACTACCAAAACTATGGTCATGCACTCTGGTGCAAGGTGAAAGAACTTACAACTTAAAGAAGTTTCGTATTTCTAGGTTTGTATAACTCAATCTATATTCATTTATTTGTGGGTTGGCGACACTTCCTTTTTTTCCACCAGGTTTGAATCTAGCCGATTACCGAGCTCGGTAGCTGCAGTCGCTCAGTCTTTCTGAGTGTGTGTGTTAAAGCAGGAGGCGGGGCGCCTCTTTCTTCGGCCAGCAGAACATCTACAAGGTAATGGCCACATAAATTATTTCTTTCTTGCTGTATCCGCTAATCAATCCGAGGGGAAGGTCCGAAACTTTAATTATGTAACAATACTTTTCTAAAATGTAAATCTTCTTTCGGCTAATGTAAAGATTTCATAAAGTTTTAACTGTAAATCGGGGATAGAGAGTGAGTTACCCTCTCGAGCTCCCCTTCATCTTGGTTTGAGGTGGCTACGTTTTCGTAACCTTTCGTTTCTGTAATGTATTAAAGTTATTTCCATTCGAGCCACCTCAGTAGTCTGGGAATAGCCCCAGTTTCATCGGCCAAGAGCGTTGTAGGATTTTATATTTCATTATCTGGAGTGCAGGGTACGCCTCCATTCAGTTTGTGTTCGGGCCGTTTATTTAACCTGTTCCTTTTTCGCAAAGGCCCAGTAGGTTGGGTACTAGATAACCCTGTGTAAGATTATTCCCTTTTGTAATCCGTGCCTTGAAAGGCCAGAGAGTGTAAGATTTTGATGTAATGTTGCCTTCAGTAGGCTGGAAGAAACTGAGAGCCTGTTAGCTATATTCGATATTTTGAAATAGTGAAGGGTGCCTCTGGAAGGCTAGACATTGTAATTTAAGGAGCAAGTGCTCTTGAATTAGGGGATTTCTGCCGTTGACTAAATTATTTCTCATTTTGAATTGTAAATTTGAGCTGGTAGCTCAGAAATGTTAAAACTAGGGGCTTGAAGCCCGTAACTGTTAAAGTTCTAAATATTGGATTTTTTCAAGTCTTGTTTCAAGATTGCTAATTGTACCTGTCGTGTTATTTGTTAATTTTTGAAATTCTAAAGAATATAAACTTAATTAAAATTTTCATTTAATTCTTGATTTTGTAGCTAGACCCATTCAAGCCCGCACCTTCTTTTACCTGTCTCTGCATTCCACAAATACCCCGGAACAATAATAATAATAATAATAATAATAATAATAACAATAATAATAATAATAATAATAATAATAATAATAATAATAATAATAATAATATTGGATTGAGCCTCCGTGGCTCAGACGGCAGCGCGTCGGCCTCTCACCGCTGGATACCGTGGTTCAAATCCCGGCCACTCGATGTGAGATTTGTGCTGGACAAAGCGGAGGCGGGACAGGTTTTCTCCGGGTACTCCGGTTTTCCCTGTCATCTTTCATTCCAGCAACACTCTCCATTCTCATTTCATAGCATCTATCAGTCATTAATATATCACTTTGGGAGTGTCGACCCCATCGTACTAACAGCCTATATATGCTTCATTCATTACATCCCTGACCCGGTCAATGACTGGAAAACAGGCTGTCGGTTTTCATTTTCAATATTGGATTATTAGTTGATTGTGGCATGTAGAAGGTTTGGAATATCGTAGTTAAAAGCTTCATACAATATACCTAGTTTGTGTTCAATCATTTTAACTTGTAGTTCTGAGAGATCGGATGTTTAGTCCAACCGATAACATGTGTGGATTTGGCATCCGATCTATTGCCTGCATGTGTAATTTGACTGAAATGGCCACATCCTATATCTCAGGTACTATCGTTGTATTTGCCAGGGTTTGACGTAGGGAACTAATGAGAACCATTTCTAGCATGATCAAAACGGGTATTTTATCCTGTGTATGGCCTCAATTTATTGTTCTGTACAGCCGACTTTTTTTATCAAAGTGCCACTTTAGTGAGGAAACAGAATATTATACATAAGCTCTCCAAGTAGCCAGAGTCTATGTTCCCTACCCCTTTAGAACAATTGAAGTGATGTATTATTCACGCTTTTGTAGACTCGCTGGCCCATTGAATAAAACTGCGCCTTTTCATCAATGCACCACCACGAACTTAATGACTGCTGCCGCCTGCAATAAAACCTAGATTCTTGAGTGTAATGAAGGGAAATGGCTGTAAAGGAACTGGCATGTTCTCTGTTAGTTCAGAAAATAATTATTTCCTGTAAAACTTTACGGCAACCGCTCGAAAAGAAAAGCGAGAACGCGTGCTATAAATCATGCAAGAGGCGCATATTTCAAGCCACCCCGGCGCTTAGAATAAAGAAACGGAACGCTGCGCTCCCCTGCCACATTATGTTCGAGTGTTGGAATAGATCACCGACTGTGGCCGGAAAGATATTCTATTGGATCAGCTCCAGAAGGATCCAGTGAGAGCGTTGAGAATTTGATACTGTAGAAGCTCAATACAATTCGTCCTTCTGCTCGTTAAAATCCCCCATATTCTCCCAGTCGTCACAAGTTTAAATAGAATTTACTTAGTGATGGAGAGGGCTGCCTACCCGAGGCGGTAGAGTCGTGCCAGCCAGTAGGACATGCGTTCAATTCCTCGCGAGCAGATTTAAATATTGAAAAACTCGACTTCTGGTTCTGAGGAGACCACAGCCTATCGCGGAAACGAATACTTCGTTAATTTCTAGGGCTAAAGGCAGCCGGGAAAGGGGAAAATTTTATATTCCACTCCTCCATGGCCCTTCATTTGCTGCATAGATGTGTCTTTACTACTTAGATGATCCTGAGTGTAAATGGAGAATTACACAGAAAAGGCAATTTTCGGTAGATGTAATACCTTCTTCTTCTTATTCCGTCACTTCTCGGATTCCCTGATGAGGCCACGAGTGAGAACTGTGTTGCAAATGAGGAATTGGGCCTATTTTACGGGTGGATGTCCTTCCTGACGCCAATCCTCTGTGGAGGATGTATATACTATTGCGGAGTTCCTGCGGTGGTTGGTAGTGTGTTGTGTGTACATGAAGAGGAATGTATCGACACAATATTACGAAGAACGATTCTCCGAGCCAGAGAAATTAACCGGTTAAAATCCACGAAACAGCCGTTAATGAACCCAGGAACTCCGGAACCGAAGGTTGCAACTATCATTCAGCTAAGAAGCCGGAATTCAATATATGTCAATATATACATCTCAGGGTATTTTGTTCAACTCAATCTGCTGTGACATCTTATTAGGTGTTGGGGAAAATGTATTTATTTATTTATTTATTTATTTATTTATTTATTTATTTATTTATTTATTTATTTATTTATTTATTTATTTATTTATTTATTTATTTATTTATTTATTTATTTATTTATTTATTTATTTATTTATTTATTTATTTATTTATTGTTTCAAAGATCCCATGAGCTGATGCTCGTATTGGGATAGTACATTAAAAAATCTGGCACAGTTACAATGCGAAACACAAATTAAATTATTGATAATACAGAGCTGATAAAAATGTATAATTATTTAAATCTAAGATACAACACTTTCAAGGATACCATAGTGTGTTTAAAAGTGTATATAAAGAGAACCATATAGCTCGAAATGAAACCTGATTATGAGTTCATCTAAACAGGTTAAATTCAAGAGTATTAAATTTTGTCTATAAATGTTTCTTAATATTTCTTTTGAACTTATTGAAATTCTGACAAGCATTTATCGAGTCTGGAATGGAATTTGATCCTATTATAGCCCTATACATTACACCATTATTTTCATACTTCACTGTATTCATTCTAGGAACATGTAAGTTTCCAGATTGCCGTGTTGCATGATCATGAATAGATGAATTACTGATTAATTTGAGTTTTTTTGCCCTAGCCAAACTGTTTTAATTTTGAAGGCAAGTGTTACCAAAGGAGATAGCCTAACCGGAGGAATGCCTGTTGATGAGTACATTATTTGTCTGGACATTAAGAATGGAAATCTATAAAGAGCTATGAGTGCTTTATTTTGAAAAATTTGAAGTTCTGCAATGTGAACTTGGGTGCAGCAACTCATATAATATTAGTGCATTGTATACGGATATGAATTAAAGCATAGTAAACACATTATAATTTAGAATCAGGAATTATTCTGCATAGTCTCTTCGATACACCTATAGTACGTACTATTTTACTCTAAATAAATTGCAGATGATGGTCCCAGTCTAGTGTGGATATTATACAAACACCTAAAAATTTAATACAAACAACATGTTTAACGTAATCATCATTAAGAGTCAGCGTTTTACTCGGCCTTATAAATATATCTCCAGTTCTCCGAAAAAGTATAAAAACAGCTTCTTTGGAGTTGATTGTAAGATAATTACAATTAAACAATTCAGTTAATACAGAGAGGTCATTCCCCATTTTATTTAGGACAATATCTTGGTTTTATCCTGAGTAAGAAAGGTATCAAAAATGTATTTAACAAAGAATGATAAATAATACAGGACCAAGTACAGTACCCTGAGATACACCATACTTGACTGACAAAATAGAATTTTTAGTACCATTGATATCAAAGAACTGTTTTCTATTATTTAAATACTTTTCAAACCACTTCAGTGCAATTCTTCTCACTCCAGCCATCTCCAATTTTACAATTAACAAATTATGACTAATTGTATCAAAGGCTTTGCACAAGCCCATAAAAACTCCTCCAGCACAAAGACCAGAGTCCAGAGTATGTTGCAAAGTCCGCACTACATCAACTAAGGCTGCAGTTGTGCTTTACTCTTCCAGAAACTCATACGGTTTATTGGAAAAAATTCTAAGAATTTCAGAAGTCTTATTTTACTGCCATTCCTAGCATATTTTCCAATCCGGAGAGAATGGAAATCGGTCTGTAGTTGCCAGGTTACTCTTTACTGCCACCGTTGTATATAGGGACTGCTCTGGCTGTTTTAGGGCTATCAGGCTCATAACCATTAGCTAGTGATAAGCTAATTATTTCCATTATGGGAACTTCTAAAACTTCTTTGTATTTCTTTAGAAAGTAACTGCTAAATATATCACCATTATTAAAACTTGAATTATTTAAGCTGTCCATGTATCGTGAAACTCCCTCAACATCAACTGGTTTAAAACATCAATAATTACTTATATTTAGAATGGGGGCTGTAACTTTATCAGTGCCGGTATAAGGAATCTTCTTGTTTAGCTCTTCTGCAACCGAGTCATGATAAGTATCAAGACAATCAGCTTTATTATCTGTATAACACTGACTACCATTAACTTTCAGTACTTCGTTATGCTTGTAATTAGTATTTTTATAATGCTTACTACCCCTGAGAACCTCATTAATAACACCTCAGATCTGTTTAGGTTTATTTTGACTGTGTTCAAATTTAGAGCTGTAATAGTCACGTTTAAGATTCCTGTTTAATTTCGTGATATCATTGTAGATTCTCTTATAATTTGCAATAGTTTGTAGTGACACTAAAAGATGGAGAAGTTATCTTGTAAAGCCGGTCTTACATTTTTACATCTGTTCCTGAAAAGTGGGTAGAGTATCAGCAGCTACATAAATGCGTACCGTTACGATATAGTTACTAAGCATCTTGCGGGTAGATATATCGTGAACTCTGCTGCCAAGCAAGAAAAGGACGAAGATGATAATGAAGATTCCCTACAAGAACAGTTGGAGTTGCAGCAGATCAGACGTTGAGTGCAGTGGCTATTCTTTGACCCCACATACAGAGTCAGTCAAATGTAAATAAAGATAATGTTATCCCTGCAAAAACTATTGTCGAAATATGTGCGGACGAAAAGAGGCTTAAGAGTAAAAAAACCAGAAGAAACTAACGGATGATTTCACGATGTGTTAAAAAAGGTACGTTTCACGTTCCACTACTCTTTGTAAGTATTCTATCTTACAAAAGTCCCTAAAACAAATGTTCTAATTAAAGTGATATAATAATACGGTTAAATAATACTTTTTTGCTAGTGGTTTAACGTCGCACTAACGCATCGAAGGTTAATGTACAGCACCATCATTTTCTTGGTGTGAGCATAGAGAGCCACGGACAACCATTTCCAGAGCTGCCGACGGTGGGATTCGAACCCATATCTCCCGAATGCTTGCTAACAGCTGCGCAACCTTAACTGCACGGTCAACTCGCTCCGTTAAAATAATAAAGTATACGTATCACCCTTTCGATATACACTGACTGACAGTGAGAATGCAACACCAAGGAGGAGTGGTTCGAAAGGGATGAAAGTTGGGGAAAAAACAGAGACGGCACGGATGAATAATTGATGTTTATTTCAAACCGATATGCAGGTTACACAATGCGCACGGCATCGACTCAGTAGGATGTAGGACCACCGCGAGCGGCGATGCACGCAGAACCACGTCGAGGTACAGAGTCAATAAGAGTGCGGATGGTGTCCTGAGGGATGGTTCTCCATTCTCTGTCAACCATTTGCCACAGTTGGTCGTCCGTACGAGGCTGGGGCAGAGTTTGCAAACGGCGTCCAATGAGATCCCACACGTGTTCGATTGGTGAGACATCCGGAGAGTACGCTGGCCACGGAAGCATCTGTACACCTCGTAGAGCCTGTTGGGAGATGCGAGCAGTGTATGGGCGGGCATTATCCTGCTGAAACAGAGCATTGGGCAGCCCCTGAAGGTACGGGAGTGCCACCGGCCGCAGCACATGCTGCACGTAGCGGTGGGCATTTAACGTGCCTTGAATACGCACTAGAGGTGACGTGGAATCATACGCAATAGCGCCCCAAACCATGATGCCGCGTTGTCTAGCGGTAGGGCGCTCCACAGTTACTGCCGGATTTGACCTTTCTCCACGCCGACGCCACACTCGTCTGCGGTGACTATCACTGACAGAACAGAAGCGTGACTCATCGGAGAACACGACGTTCCGCCATTCCCTCATCCAAGTCGCTCTAGCCCGGCACCATGCCAGGCGTGCACGTCTATGCTGTGGAGTCAATGGTAGTCTTCTGAGCGGACGCCGGGAGTGCAGGCCTCCTTCAACCAATCGACGGGAAATTGTTCTGGTCGATATTGGAACAGCCAGGGTGTCTTGCACATGCTGAAGAATGGCGGTTGACGTGGCGTGCGGGGCTGCCAACGCTTGGCGGCGGATGCGCCGATCCTCGCGTGCTGACGTCACTCGGGCTGCGCCTGGACCCCTCGCACGTGCCACATGTCCCTGCGCCAACCATCTTCGCCACAGGCGCTGCACCGTGGACACATCCCTATGGGTATCGGCTGCGATTTGACGAAGCGACCAACCTGCCCTTCTCAGCCCGATCACCATACCCCTCGTAAAGTCGTCTGTCTGCTGGAAATGCCTCCGTTGATGGCGGCCTGGCATTCTTAGCTATACACGTGTCCTGTGGCACACGACAACACGTTCTACAATGACTGTCGGCTGAGAAATCACGGTACGAAGTGGGCCATTCGCCAACGCCGTGTCCCATTTATCGTTCGCTACGTGCGCAGCACAGCGGCGCATTTCACATCATGAGCATACCTCAGTGACGTCAGTCTACCCTGCAATTGGCATAAAGTTCTGACCACTCCTTCTTGGTGTTGCATTTGCTCTGTCAGTCAGTGTATATGATCCAATTATATGCTACACATGCTCAAAGGAAAAGGGCAATTCTCTATTTCGCGAAATTTCGGAAACTCGAATCGAAAGTTAGCTCCCGAGGTGATTCGAGTAACGACGTTCAGCTGTAACTCCTCAGGATCACGCGTCATGCAGACTTCCAGTAACGGCCCGCTTTGGGACAAACTATTAATTCACTTACCGGGACCGTTCACAATTTTTACAACGATAGAAATGTGTCAGGCATGGAAGATTAGAATTTACTATTCCTCTCTTCTTTCTTACAAACGATTCCTTGTTAAGATTAACATTAACAACGGTAGGATGCAGGAAAGAAAACAATATACAGTACAATCGTAAGTGTTTTCGTTGTTTTCCTTGTCAGATGAATTTCTACTGCTCTTAAGACCGAAAATGTTATATTCTATAACTTTCGTAATGTATCGTCTATCAATGAAACCAATACTAACGGAGATATTTCAGAGGCGGTTGGTTTTACGCCGCATCGAGGCAGGCAGGTCTTGCGGCGATGATGGGATAGGATAGGAAAGGACTGTGAAGGAAGCAACTGTGTCCTTATTTACATGATGCAAACATGGGGAAAACACGACAACCATCTTCAGGGTTGCCGATAGTGGGGTTCGAACCCAGCATCTCCCGAATGTAAGTTCACAGTAACTTTAGACACTTACCTGCATGCAGACAGACATGACAGAAATTTCAAAATTACATTTCTTCCTTATTCTGGACACGACCGGCCTAACATTTCTGATCAATGTACAGACAATACTCTAGTACAGGGCCTCTCAGGGTGCATGCGCGTGGTGCATGCACTGTGCACGGTGCAAAAGGCGACTTCGCTTGGTTGACCAGAGTGCAGACCCCCCACTCCTCTCTCGCTACACCTGTCTCACCCGTTCGGTCTGTCTCCGCGTTCCTCACCTTCACTGCTGTTTCTCCCCCACTGCGAAATGTTTACGTGTGGTGAGCGGAGACGCTCAATTGGGAACATGCATCATTTTCAAAAATATTTTTTTTGAAAAGTACACCAATGAAATAGTACGTAAACGTATTACATTGTGGTATGTTGCCTTGTTTTCTACCATTAAAAAAATATTTAATAGTGCCTTTCCGCAAGGCGAGTGAAACGGCCTCTGACGTAAGCGGCGCGCTGTGACGTCACGATCCAGTACCGCATGGAGCTCTACCAGCCGTTGTGCATCAGCCGTTGCTAAAAGCCGATTGTTTATTATTCACGATCGCGAATAACTTCGAAATGACAGAAGAAAGGTTCGAAACAGCACAGTCAGACAATCTACCATGTGTAGATGTCATCATTCTTGAAAAATGTGACTTTTGTGGCCGCAGAAATTCGCGGATAACAAGCAAGTTTGTAAGTGGCGTCTTTTATATACGTGCAATGTACTGTAACCCATAGTATTAGGATAACAACGAACCTGGATAGATATCACATCACTTTCAACATTTCCTTCTAGACTGATTCCCCTATTAAAGAATAACATTACATTTTCGGGCTTTCAGCATTAGTAAAGTAAGAAATCGGATTTCAGCACTAACATAAACATATAGGTAGCATTATAGTACTAGTCCGCTTCTGTGATGTAGTGGTTAATGTGTGCCACTCCCGGAGGCCCGGTTTCGATTCCCGGCTCTGCCATGAAAGTTGAAAACAAATAGTACGAGGACTGGAACGGGGTCTACTCAGCCTCGGGAGGTCAACTGAGTAGAAGGGTTTCGAATCCCACCTCAGCCATCCTCGAAGTGGTTTTTCGTATTTTCCTACTTCTCCTCCAGGCACCTAAGGCCACGGCCGTTTCCTTCCCTCTTCCTTGTCTATCCCTTCCGATCCTCCCATCCTCCAACAAGGCCCCTGTTGAGCATAACAGGTGAGGCCGCTGGGCGAGGTAATGGCCCTCCTCACCAGTTTCATCACCATACCCAAAGTCTCACGTTCCAGGACACTGCCCTTGAAGTGATAGAGGTGAAATCCCTCGCTGAGTCCGAGAGAAAACCAACCCTGAAGGATACACTGATTAAGAAAGAAAGAAAGAAAGAAAGAAAGAAGGAAGGAAGGAAAGATCATAGTACTATAGGGCTATAATCTATCATTCCCAAAAAATATATATATTTATGGTTGGGACAACTGGCCTACCCACTTCCAGGGCCCATGAAAGAGAATTAAATATCTTTGTGGAGGGAAAAAGTTAAACATGATAAAGATAAATATGACTTCATCCAGTTTTCACAAGTCGGGCTGAGTGGTTCAGACTGTTGAGGTGCTGGCCTTCTGACCCCAACTTGGCAGGTTCGATCCTGGTTCAGTCCGGTGGTAGTTGAAGGTGCTCAAATACGTCAGCCTCGTGTCGGTAGATTTACTGGCACGTAAAAGAACTCCTGCAGGACTAAATTCCTGCACATCGGCGTCTCCGAAAATCGTAGAAGTAGTTAGCGGGGCGTGAAGCCAATAACGTTAATTACATTTGGCTTTTAACAAGCTGAGCATATCAGGAAAGAAAAGTGTCCCGGTGACATTTTAGTCGCTCAATACAGGAATGTCTTTGGGTGCTGTGACTTTTACTTTTTTTTTTTTGCTTTACGTCACACCGTCACATATAGGTCTTATGGCGACGATGGGACAGGAAAGGCCTAGGAATGGGAACAAAGCGGCCGTGGCCTTAGGTACAGCCTCAGCACTTGCCTGGTGTGAAAATGGGAAACCACGGAAAACCACCTTCAGGGCTGCCGGCAGTGGGGTTCAAAACCCACTATCTCCCGGATGCGAGCTCACAGCTGCGCGCTCCTAACCGCACGGCCAACTCGCGCGGTATTTTTACCCTTCGGTTTATTGACTTGGCTTGTATAACCTAAAACTTAGGCTAAGTTGGATAATATTTTAAACACCTACATCACTATTTTCACCTGTGTGCAATTATGTTATTTATTTCATTAATATTATGATAATTATTATAATTGAGCATTGTAAACTTATAAGACCCCAACAGACGAGCATTGGTTTTGTGTAGAGTTATACATTTGTTAAATTCACGTTGTTTCGTTTCATGATGTACACGCCTATTCTTTGTTACACTATAGAGTATTTAGATATAGCCTAAATTTCTTTACCAATTAAGCTCTTCAATAAAGACATACATAACTGTCCCATGCCAAGATATATTGGTAGAATTAGAGCTGTCAAAATGGTCCATAACCCCTTTGATTTATTATCTTGACATGGATCACCCAAAACATAGGTTAGGTTTGGAGAATACTTTAATAATCAGCATTATTTAATGCACTGTTTTTTACTTTCATATTCCAAGATGTAATTGAAGCATTTAAATAAAGCATCATACATTAAAATTTAAAGTTTTACCACTAGAACAGCTGACATGGAAAAGTGATTTGAAAATTCAAACAAATTCATCTTACGTTAAAATCTTAATTAAAAAAAAAAACTGTAAACTTTTCCGATATATCACCAGCATTTCTCCGGCTCGCCAAAATCCATTTCTCCCTCGTTTTAGCGTCTTTGGAACATTTATAAACAATTTGTTTGGTACGGTATGCGATGTGCTATTGCACATCGGAACTCTACACCATTTATAAGTTTTCTGCCTCACTGTCTGCGCAGGATTCATTTTAAGTCTAAAATATACCACTCAGATTATTATCCAATGTATAGACCTCGAATTTAACCATACTAGACACTAACGTAAAGTAGAAATACGCGAAGTGTATCCTGCTTCTCACAGCACACTATGTGTTACTTCGTCTGCTAATTCAGTCAACCTGTACGATGACGTCAGACCAATGAGATCGCGTGCTTGCGTGACGTGACATTTTCGTAGATTTTTATCACGTTTGGAGTTATTATTTGTACATTCTGATCACATTTTTGAATTCTGCATGAAATTTTGAATCAGATTAGCATATTTTTAATTAAAACCCCGGATCATGCATGTTCCCTATTGTATGGGACAAGGTTACCAGTGTTATTACAAAAATTAAAAAAAGTGATTTAGAAATACACATACATGTTTGAGAGGAATGTAAACATAATTTTTAAAAAATGCAGAACCCGTAACCAAAATGAAAATGCTACAGTACTGGAACAAACCTCATTTGTGGATATAGAAGTTGTTTCAACTTCCTTAATTCTTTCTCTCTGACGTCTCCTATGATTTCACAATAATTTTCCGAATGTAGTCTGTTCTAGTGTCTTTAAGTAGACGATTTTCTTACGCACGTAATTATCGTCCCACAGATTAAGCATTTGGCGTTATCGTCACGACAGACAAAAAAAAAATACGAAAGTTCCCAGTTCGATTGAAATGGACTTTCGGAAGTCTTTGCTTTCTTCGAAACAGGTTGCTCCATTGTTATGTTGTTGTCGTGCGCTTATCTATTTCACTGATAAACACGTCGTCTACCACCAAACGCTTCGTCGCTCTCAGCACACTACACCATCCGAGTCAAGCCGAGTTGAGGCGAAGCGCACCGATGCACAGTGCAGAGAGCCTATGCACCTCGCTCTGCACGCGTGAGAGTTTGGGCGTTTGAGAGGCCCTGCTCTAGTAGATAGGTAGATTGAGTTATAAGGGCGTGATAGTTGAGAGATCGTAACTCGCTTGTTAAAAAGCTGGACGTGTTTTCTCCAATGCAATCATTTCGCTCGTTAGTAATTGTTGTTACTTATCTAGAAGTAATGGATCATTTAACCTACCGTAAGCTGCTCGGTCTCATCTTAGTATACAGTAGGTACTGCATATGATAATTGAATTCTTCTTGGCGTGAAACAAGTATTAAACTTATTTGATGTGATCGCACCTCCTTTATTTTGTCCTTAATCAAGAGATTTAGTTTAATAGTGAATGCTCCTTATTTTCAGCCAGGAATCCTGCTCTCGTAACTTCCAGTATCGAAATCGTACGATGTGGTCAGGATCACGTTTCGACCGACGCAGCGGTTTAGAAGAATGAAACCTGACCTTTCAAGATATGAAGTACCGAGCTCGATAGCTGCAGTCGCTTAAGTGCGGCCAGTATCCAGTATTCGGGAGATAGTAGGTTCGAACCCCACTGTCGGCAGCCCTGAAAATGGTTTTACGTGGTTTCCCATTTTCATATCAGGCAAATGCTGGGGATGAACCTTAATTAAAGGCCACGGCCGCTTCCTTCCCACTCCTAGCCCTTTCCTGTCCCATCGTAGCCGTAAGACCTATCTGTGTCGGTGTGACGTTAAACAACTAGCAAAAAAAAAAAGATATGAAGATATGAAGATCTCATTTTTTCACAGCTGTTAAAGAATTTCAGTAACAAGTAAGCTTGATTTTACCTCGATCTTAAACAGACATTATACGACCTGCCTGACCGAGGCGATAAAAGCGTGCTTGGTTCACCCGGAAGGACGTGAGTTCGATTCCCCGTCAGGAAGTCGAAAATTTTAAGAAACGAGATTTCCACTTCTGGAGGTGCACATGGCTCTGAGGTTCACTACACAAAAACTGAGTACAATGTTAATTCCTGGGGGCAAAGGCGTCCCGGCGTAGAGCTAACCACTCTACCCCCATAATGTGCCGCGGTTACGGATAGTGGAAGACTTTACCTTCCACCCTTCCAAGGGCCTTCATGGCCTGTACTGAGATGACCTTGATTTTTGCTTTTTGTTTAAACGAACATTATACGCTTGTATAGTCGGTCAAAAGGAACCCGCGCAGTATTTGTATGTTCTTCGCATTTTACATTTTATCTAATTTAATTTTAGTTATCAGAGAATAATTCACCTCCCGTGTAGATACAAACGGTGTGGATACCCACAACTTTCTATCTATACGTTGAATTGATTCTGAGAAAAGTGTGCATCTGAGAACTTAAACAACACCGTGCACTAATTAATTTTTTGAGCGACTGTACATTAGAGTATCGATACTTTTGTCGAGGAACACCATAAAATATACATTTGCTGTTAAAACTCCAAGTGTACTTGTGTGATTTTTCCTCTCTGCTAGAGTTCTTGGCAGAAATAAAATACGGAGTTATAAGTCCCATTCGACAATTTTTAAGCATTAGGACGATATTTAAAAACCGAATTGCTCTGCAGTTCACACTGCAGTATGAGGAGTTCTTTCCCAAGCAGACTGCACGTAAAGAGCGAGAGAGAAACCATTTCATTATACGTGTGAGAATTCGTTCTTTGGAATGAGCTTGCCGTATCATTTGGCTGAATGAGAGTTCTCCCAGGTGTCCTCGCCTCTCTTCAGGTCCAATAACCAGTAATAGGCCACCGCAATTCGTTTAAAGCCATTTCTATTGAAATCTTATTCGGCTAGATTGCTACACCTTGAGATCGATCAGGAGCGGGGAAACGATTTGACTGGTAGTGTGAGTTCCTTAATTGAGATAACGTGGAAGGAGAAGATTAAGTGTTCATGCTGATCATTTCTACGCTCTACGTTGAGGCTGATTGTTACGAGATTTCATTTCCGAGTGAGACGACAGCCGGAGAAATCTCCTCAGACAGATTGAAAGCTTGGTTTCAATAGAACAAACTCGTATTTCGCCGCTTGTGGTTTAATATCAGGATCATCATCGCTCAGTGCTGTTCAGTATTGTAAACTTGTCTAATTATCTGTGCCAGTGTGAAATCTGTTCTGATGTTGCTGATTCCGTTTTAGATCTATATGTGACTAACAGATCTTAGTCCTGTGTACGGAGAGTGTGAGAAGCTTGTCGGAGTCACGGTCCGTTTCCCATTGTACGCCTATTTGTACTTCACTGCAACCAAGATTGGAAGGACTGAGCTCGATAGCTGCAGTCGCTTATGTGCGGTCAGTATTCAGTATCCGGGAGATAGTGGGTTCGAACCCCACTGTCGGCAGCCCTGAAGATATTTTTCCGTTCTTTCCCATTTTCACTCGAGACAAATGCTGGGCCTGTACCTTAATTAATGCTAAGGCTGCTGCCTTCGCACTCCTAGCCCTTTCCTATCCCATCGTCGCCATAGCACCTATCAGTGTCGGTGCGACGTAAAGCAACTTGTGAAAAAGAAATCCTGACCTTCACCTGGAAGTGAACTGGGGGAAACTCTGCAAAACATTTCAACGATGGCAGAGTGGCAGAGAATGCAATTAGTTTAACTCATTTTTTCTAGTGATTAAGGTCGCACTAACACATCGAAGATTTTCAGCGACGCAAGGATTGGAAAGGGCTCTGATTGGGAAGGTAGCAGCCATAGTCTTTAACGTGCAGCTCCAGCATTTGCCTGGTGTGAAAATGGGAAACCACGGAGTACCATTTTCAGGGCTGCCGACGGTGAGAATCGAACCCTCCATCTCCCAAATGCTAGCTCACAGTTATGCACCCCTAATAACGTGGCCAAATCGCTCGGTCTCCTTATTTGTCCCCATGAGGCTACGTGTATATAAATCTTCCTAATGTTGTGTGTGGCGGGCGGGGGGGGTGTATTTCGGCGCTTCAGACCCTTTGAGGAGATTTCTCCGGCAGTAGTTTCACTCGGAAACGAATTCTCCTAAGTAATAGTCAACAGTGTGAATTACCTCATTGTAGAGCGTGGAAATGATCAGCATGAGCACTTAAAAATATTATCCTGTCACGTTTTCTTAATTAAGGGACCCATACTAGAAATTACTAGGAATGAGAAAGAAGCGACCGTGGCCTTAATTAAGGTACAGCACAAGCATTTGCCTGGTATGAAATTGGGAAGCCACGTAAACCCTCTTCAGAGCTGCGACAGTAGGGTTCGAACCCGTTAGTACATGGGCAATGTATGTTCTAAAACAATGGGTGCTGCGTCAGCATTTTCCCCACGATTCTGAGACACTGACTTAGTAGTGTGCCTATGTGGTTCCTTAGCCGGGTTCAATTTACCTCTCGGTTAGGTTAAGACGCGGAATAACGTCATAAATTTACGCAGGAGAGCAATCCTAAACTCACAGGCTCCATTGGAGGGGACCAATTGGTCAGCGAATGATCTGGGGCGCATTTGATTCCTAGGTGAGCTTATGACGTCATACCCATACGTACGAGGGCAATGCTAACCTCACTGATCAACCTGGGGTGTTTTAAAATCCTAGGTGAGGTTATAACGTAATACTCTTACTACGAAGGCAATGCTAACCTCAAGGGGCCACTTTGGAGAAGCCGAATTGGTCGGGCGCCCTTGGAGAAGCCAAATCGGTTAGGTGACCTGCAGATGAGGTTAAGGTGTCATTAACCTTGCGCACGAACGCTAACCTAACCTCACACAGGCCATTTATCGGCTCCACTTGGATGAGTCCAATCGGTTAGGTGACTTGTAGTTGAGGTCATGACGCCATGATGACGTGTTAACCTAACCTCACTACAAGCAATGCTAACCTGACCTCAGACAGGCTCTTTACGAGCTCCTCTTGGAGGAGCCGAACTGGAGAGGGGATTTGCAAGTGTGGTTAACAAGTGTGTTAACCTCACCTTGGCCACGGACGGTAACCTAACCTCACACAGGCTCTTTGCCGTCTCCCGTTGGAGGAGTGATGGAGTTGTGTTGTCACAGCACTCGCGATTTTAAATGCAGACTGTTGGCTAAGAGTGTATGCTTATCCTCAAATAACGTCATAACCTAACGCGCAGGATTTCTCCTGATAGACCTGTTACATCACAGTGCGGGCGATTTGAAATGCGGACTGCTGGCTAAGGGTGTATGACGTTATAACCTAACGTGTGCAGGTATAACCTTACAGACCCTGTGTTCGGATCCCTTTCCCATTCTAAACTGTGCATGAGCGTTAACCTTACAGGCCTCTATTTTGATATCCAAGTGTAGAAGCCTAACCTAACTAGAGAAGATGGCCACTATATAGGAGGTACTTCAAGGTCTGGGATTCGAGCGACTGTGGAGTTAAATACGCTAGCATATGGAACACTCACTTTTAGATTTTAACTTCAGCACTTATAGATTTGTAATCTAGAGGCTTATAGCTATCTACAGTATTCTTTTCATCAGTCAGAGAGCAAACCCTTGTGTTTAGAACACGCTAGAAACTTTAATTTACTAGGACAGCTATGTCTAACGCGTGGAACAAGATAGCGGGACTGAGCACGTGTCATACTAAAGTCACGCTCTTTTTGACATGCAGTGATAACGTGGACATGGCTATGCATGTTTATACTTGCCCACTAACAGTCCCTCTCTCTCTCTCTCTCTCTCTCTCTCTCTCTCTCTCTCTGTTAGCTCTATAGACTATCTTGTGCAGGTTTCGCTATAGTGTTTGAAGAAATAAAATATTCGCTTTCTGGGTTCGGGACTCGAATCTTATGGAGCGTGAAAGTTAAGACTAATTACAGCTTCGTATCCACTTGTTTCCGTAAATACGCCGCAACGTTTATCATCCTGATAAATCGTTATTTTAATTGGTACTTTCATAATTTTTATTAATGATCCTTAGTTTCCTACTTAGAATGTATATACACTGATTGACAGAGCAAATGCAACACCAAGAAGGAGTGGTCAGAACTTTATGCCAATTGCAGAGTAGACTGACGTCACTGAGGTATGCTCATGATGTGAAATGCGCCGCTGTGCTGCGCACGTAGCGAACGATAAATGGGACACGGCGTTGGCGAATGGCCCACTTCGTACCGTGATTTCTCAGCCGACAGTCATTGTAGAACGTGTTGTCGTGTGCCACAGGACACGTGTATAGCTAAGAATGCCAGGCCGCCGTCAACGGAGGCATTTCCAGCAGACAGACGACTTTACGAGGGGTATGGTGATCGGGCTGAGAAGGGCAGGTTGGTCGCTTCGTCAAATCGCAGCCGATACCCATAGGGATGTGTCCACGGTGCAGCGCCTGTGGCGAAGATGGTTGGCGCAGGGACATGTGGCACGTGCGAGGGGTCCAGGCGCAGCCCGAGTGACGTCAGCACGCGAGGATCGGCGCATCCGCCGCCAAGCGGTGGCAGCCCCGCACGCCACGTCAACCGCCATTCTTCAGCATGTGCAAGACACCCTGCCTGTTCCAATATCGACCAGAACAATTTCCCGTCGATTGGTTCCAGGAGGCCTGCACTCCCGGCGTCCGCTCAGAAGACTACCATTGACTCCACAGCATAGACGTGCACGCCTGGCATGGTGCCGGGCTAGAGCGACTTGGATGAGGGAATGGCGGAACGTCGTGTTCTCCGATGAGTCACGCTTCTGTTCTGTCAGTGATAGTCACCGCAGACGAGTGTGGCGTCGGCGTGGAGAAAGGTCAAATCCGGCAGTAACTGTGGAGCGCCCTACCGCTAGATAACGCGGCAACATGGTTTGGGGCGCTATTGCGTATGATTCCACGTCACCTCTAGTGCGTATTCAAGGCACGTCAAATGCCCACCGCTACGTGCAGCATGTGCTGCGGCCGGTGGCACTCCCGTACCTTCAGGGGCTGCCCAATGCTCTGTTTCAGCAGGATAATGCCCGCCCACACACTGCTCGCATCTCCCAACAGGCTCTACGAGGTGTACAGATGCTTCCGTGGCCAGCGTACTCTCCGGATGTCTCACCAATCGAACACGTGTGGGATCTCATTGGACGCCGTTTGCAAACTCTTCCCCAGCCTCGTACGGACGACCAACTGTGGCAAATGGTTGACAGAGAATGGAGAACCATCCCTCAGGACACCATCCGCACTCTTATTGACTCTGTACCTCGACGTGTTTCTGCGTGCATCGCCGCTCGCGGTGGTCCTACATCCTACTGAGTCGATGCCGTGCGCATTGTGTAACCTGCATATCGGTTTGAAATAAACATCAATTATTCGTCCGTGCCGTCTCTGTTTTTTCCCCAACTTTCATCCCTTTCGAACCACTCCTTCTTGGTGTTGCATTTGCTCTGTCAGTCAGTATATATTGTACCAGGAAACGATATAGAAGAACTTAATAATTTAGTGACTCCACCTTTAAAATACAGTACAATGTTATTCCTTTTTAATTTATTTAAAAAAGGGACATGTTCCGTCTCTTCCTTGTGAGACATCTTCATCTATAAAATATTTTAATGATGAATACATGATATTCTTAACACTAAAAACAATGACTGATATTTAAAAAGTTCAAGAGTCGAGACGACTGAATCTGTCAAATGTACAGACAGTTTTAAAACAGTTCATGTTAAAAATTGTCTTAAGACCAATTACTAAATGATGTAAATCCCAATTAGTTTTGATACTCAAAGTTAAAACTAATATGATAATCACAGCGTTCTAAACTCGGAATTAAATATTGACATTAGGTCGATGCCATCTCAAATTGGAAGCTGAATACGTATGAGTCTGGTTAAACAGGGCTTGTTTTTTAGGTGAAATTACTCTGTATGTTGGTTATGTAGCCAGACAATTCGTCCGATCATATATTTGTGTTGTATGAAAATACTTAAAAGAAAAAAGAAGAAAGTGGTAGGAGACTTGTGCGAAATTCTAAGGTAAATAAGGTGTTTACGGCGTCTGAGTATTTACTTCTCTGCCCTGTTTACCTCTCTCTCATTTGTCCGACCGGCTCGTGTGAAGTTCTGTGCAGGACAGCTGTTTGCTGTTGATTGTAAGCTAAGAGCAGCGTGTTCTTGAGCAGGGGTGAAGGGAGTGGTAGTAGGGGGGAGCCGAGTGGAAGGGAACTGAAGAATTAGAAGCGTTAGAATTGTTCGTATTCTGAAAAAAGTGTTTAAGATTTTTTCAAAGAGAACGTTATAAGTTTCAGAGATTTCACTTTGGTTGCGGTTGGGATTAATTCTTTGATCGATGGTATTAACAGTACATTATGCAACAAGCATATAACGGCAATAATTAAGACACGAGTATGTTTATAAAACAAGCGAAGCGAGTTTCATAATTTCCATACAAGTGTCTTAATTACCATTATAGGCGGGTTGCATACGACTGTTTATACTCGACGATAATTATAACTCTATTTTTATAATATTCATAAATTTCTGTCGAGATGTCGCTTGACAGTCGAGTTTATTGAACATAGCGCAGAGCGCATACGCTGGGTTATTGATCTTCCGTGAGTGGATCAGAGACCTTGACAATGTCATATGTGTTCAAAGCTTTGATAGAAGGTTATCATAACCTAGCCTTATTTCAAATATAAATTGTTTATTTTACAATTGGTGAAGTGAATTTGCGGGAATGTGCCATGTGTGTGGGATATTGGAAGTAGAAGTTGCACTGATGTAAAAATATATGTCCGACATGTTTGATTTTGGAAATAAGTGAGAAGCTAGTGAGTTGAGCGCAGGTGCGATGCTATCCTTACCTAATTGCGGCAAACCACTCTTTCCCATTTAATGTTGAGGTTACAATAGTGGAAACCTCTACCACCCACTCGACCACAGGCCATTAAGGCCTGTACAAAGATGCCTATGATAAATATTCAGTGCAGCATAACACTTCGTAAAGAAGAAAACAATGAAAATACATACCCATGAAAGAAGCACATGGGAACCAGAGATGGAAAAATCTGCCTTTATTTGTTGAGTTGGTCAATAAGTTACGCCCCTTACGAAGCTACACGTGTAAAATCACTTGCTATCACCCTAATACAACAAATGACTGTCTGGCTGCATGGCTAGATGATTAGCGTGCTGCCTTTTGGTCCAAGGGGTCCCGAATTCGATTCCCGGCCGGGTCGGGAATTTGAACCTTCTTTGGTTAATTCCGATGGTTCGGGAGCTGAGTGTGTGTGCCGTCTTCAACACTAGCATTTATCACAGTATAACCGTTCAGTACCCAGCTAATAGGCATGTCATGAGGCACAGTAAGTCACATATGCCGTTTTCCGTGTCATTCTACGACATATTTGCTCGTAACAAGCATTTTATGCCCAGTCTGGGATACGAGCGGCGCTGCGCTAGAACGAAGGGTGAAGCTGTAATTATGCGTACCGAGGGGGAGAGCTCTCATTACAGCGAAACCTTGAAATTACGCTCTCTATCCAGCGACCGAGAAGGAAATAACACTCCACGCTCAGAGACTGCCTAGTTCAGGAAGTGGAGTTAACTTTACAGGGTTCTAACTTAAGAAATAGATATTCTCGGCGATTTCCCTGTATATTCATGAATACCAACTCACAAATTCCGTGCGTCAAGTCACAATGATAATAATAATAATAATAATAATAATAATAATAATAATAATAATAATAATAATAATAATAATAATAATTGTACCGGTTGGTACACCTCTACGCCGCACATTTGAATTTTCCGCCTTAAAGTACTCCTCTACAGGAGAAACTCTGAACTTTAACAACTGTATCAACTCATAAGTTTGCTCAGAAGATGTCACTACCGTAAATTTTGTGATTACGAAGTTGTCAGTACTGTGTGGAGTTCAACTTGTTTTGTCTTCTATTGATCAAGAAGTGTGGACATTCTCTGATAGATGTCTCTACAAAAAACTATGACCATGCATCCTGGTGCGAAGTGGAAGAACTTTATTTGAAGAAATGTTGTATTCATAAGTTTGTCCTTTACTAAATTTCGTTCTTTCATTTGTGGGTTGGCAATATAAATCTTTTCTTTCCGCCAGTTTTGAACTTAGCCAATCCAGAATTTCTGTAATTAATTTTTGACCAATCGTGTCTTTCTTCTTCGGTTTGGATGTGTAACTGTAAGCTACCCAATAAACGCCCGTGGGTGTGTCTTAATTATTCATGAAAGGTCTCGAATCTTCCCCGAGAGTATAAAAACTGCTGATTTTCCTGTCTCGGGGCCACTCGAACAACATCTAGCCTAGTGTATGGACGTGTAGCAGGGGGCGGGTAACGCCTCTTCCTTCGGGAAGCAGCTCTTCACAAAGGTAATGGCCGTTTAACATCTTTATTTTCTTGCTAGCTCAGCAGTTTAACCCTCGGGGAAGGTGCGAAACCTTTTTATTAGGTAACCTATCTCTTAAACATGTAAAATTTTGTAAATCTTCATATAACTTTAACTGAAAATCGGGGATAGAGAGTGCTTTACCCTCTCGAGCTCCCCTTCATTTTGAATTCGAGGTGACTACGTTTTCGTAACCGTTCTTCTACTCTTCCGTAATGTATTAAATTTATTCTGTATACGAGTCACCTCCATAGTTTGGGAATAGCCCCTGCTTCATCGGCCTAGTGCTTCTTAGGTTTTAAGAAATTTCGTGTAGGGGTGCAAATTTACGCCTCCATTCAGTTTTGCATTTTGGGCCAATTACTTAACCTATTCTTTTTCAACGAAGGCCCAATAGGTTGGGTACAAGATACCCCTGTTTCATTGTAAGTTATGCCTTGATGGCAATCATGTGTAAAAGTCTGGTATTACCTTTATAAGCTTGAAAAATTGAGAGCGGGTTAGCTCTTTTATTTGTGGTAAAAGTGCCTCAGAGAGGCTTGATATTCGAAGGTGAGAGCAAGTGCTCCATGTTATTAGGGGTTTTCTGCCCTTTGGTAAATATGTGTTTGGGAGCTGAGAGCTCAGAAAATGTAAAGTGAAGGCTTGAAGCCTAAGATCTGTTATACCACCAAATCTTGTCGTTCCTAGACTTAAATTTTGTTACTGGTACCTTATTACTTGTTGTTATTGGTTAAAGTTGGAAATTCTATATCAAAACTGTTAAGTTTGGCTGTTTTGAAAATATAAACTTTAATGAAATTTTAATTCATTTCTCGGCTTTGTAGTTAGACCCATTCCAGCCCGCACCTTCTTTCACCTCTGCATTCCACGGGTAACCCCGTAACAATAATAAAATTTTGATAAAAGCCTTAGAAATACACTGACTGACAGTGACAATGCAACACCAAGGAGGAGTGGTTCGAAAGGGATGAAAGTTGGGGAAAAAACAGAGTCGGCACGGAAGAATAATTGATGTTTATTTGAAACCGATATGCAGGTTACACAATGCGCACGGCATCGACTCAGTAGGATGTAGGACCACCGCGAGCGGCGATGCACGCAGAAACACGTCGAGGTACAGAGTCAATAAGAGTGCGGATGGTGTCCTGAGGGATGGTTCTCCATTTTCTGTCAACCATTTGCCACAGTTGGTCGTCCGCACGAGGCTGGGGCAGAGTTTGCAAACGGCGTCGAATAAGATCCCACACGTGTTCGATTGGTGAGAGATCCGGAGAGTACGCTGGCCACGGAAGCATCTGTACACCTCGTAGAGCCTGTTGGGAGATGCGAGCAGTGTGTGGGCGGGCATTATCCTGCGGAAACAGAGCATTGGGCAGCCCCTGAAGGTACGGGAGTGCCACCGGCCGCAGCACATGCTGCACGTAGCGGTGGGCATTTAATGTGCCTTGAATACGCACTAGAGGTGACGTGGAATCATACGCAATAGCGCCCCAAACCATGATGCCGCGTTGTCTAGCGGTAGGGCGCTCCACAGTTACTGCCGGATTTGACCTTTCTCCACGCCGACGCCACACTCGTCTGCGGTGACTATCACTGACAGAACAGAAGCGTGACTCATCGAAGAACACGACGTTCCGCCATTCCCTCATCCAAGTCGCTCTAGCCCGGCACCATGCCAGGCGTGCACGTCTATGCTGTGGAGTCAATGGTAGTCTTCTGAGCGGACGCCGGGAGTGCAGGCCTCCTGGAACCAATCGACGGGAAATTGTTCTGGTCGATATTGGAACAGGCAGGGTGTCTTGCACATGCTGAAGAATGGCGGTTGACGTGGCGTGCGGGGCTGCCACCGCTTGGCGGCGGATGCGCCGATCCTCGCGTGCTGACGTCACTCGGGCTGCGCCTGGACCCCTCGCACGTGCCACATGTCCCTGCGCCAACCATCTTCGCCACAGGCGCTGCACCGTGGACACATCTCTATGGGTATCGGCTGCGATTTGACGAAGCGACCAACCTGCCCTTCTCAGCCCGATCACCATACCCCTCGTAAAGTCGTCTGTCTGCTGGAAATGCCTCCGTTGACGGCGGCCTGGCATTCATAGCTATACACGTGTCCTGTGGCACACGACAACACGTTCTACAATGACTGTCGGCTGAGAAATCACGGTACGAAGTGGGCCATTCGCCAACGCCGTGTCCCATTTATCGTTCGCTACGTGCGCAGCACAGCGGCGCATTTCACATCATGAGCATACCTCAGTGACGTCAGTCTACCCTGCAATTGGCATAAAGTTCTGACCACTCCTTCTTGGTGTTACATTTGCTCTGTCAGTCAGTGTATACAAGTAAAGACTCATTGAAATCAGCATAATTTGCAATACTTAATAATGTAAGAAGATGTATTACTTAACGAATGTATTAGTAATGACGCACACGAGACAGATCTACGCAATGGGAAACGAATGTCGGGAAATATGGGAGTTCCCGCCTCATATTACTTCGTGCGCTAAAATCCATGAGAAAGCATGTGAGATTACTAGAGATACAGCTATGCGATCTACATGAAAGTTGATCAGTGAAAACAGGTAGTTAAGGTCTATGAAATGAATATTCATACGATTTTGAGGGATCACTTTTACTGGACCAATTTGTTACCTGTTGGTGGAGCTTACCCTCTCCATTGTCGGCGACCCGTATTCCCTATAAAAGGATACCAAGACAGCCCTTGGTTACTCATTCGTTACTCAGACTCAGTCATTCATTGTGACCCAGTGTTATTAGTACTACTTATTGCTATCCATTGTTATTCAGTGTTGTTCGATGTTGTGTTAGACGGAAGTCTACTCTTCATTAGTCCGACACACGTTCCTAATACAATCCTATTTTTCTTGTATGAATAAAAATTGTGGTGTAGGTAAATATGCAGTTATAATCCCAATATACTGTATATTAAGGGAATGCAGGCAGGAAATATCAGTGACGGCTCACACGGACATGTTTCATAGAGCGGGTAATACTCCAGTAATCGTCACGGCGTAGTGAGTTATTGACCATAGGGTATAAATAATTATTGTACAAGGATTAAGGCATGTGCAGTGTAGGGGACGATAATCCTAACAAGTAAAGGCTGTTAGACTAGCCAGGGAGTGCTCTATAAATGAATAAGTGACGCTCACGTATAAATAAATAAAGCCAGTAACTGTGTCGCTTTATAACAGAAGGGAATCGAGTAGTGCTCTCCAGGGACTGCAACCGCTACTCGGGTAGTTCATTCGATTGTATGAGTGGGTCTATCAATATCATGTTATTCTAAGGCATTTAGACAGTGCTTCAATAACTAGTTTCTCCCTTGTTCACATGTGTGTAAGTGCTCGTCGAACCCGGGATTCTACTCTACCAGAACACGCCGGTCTCCTGCATTATTCCATTCAAGGACAACGTAGAAGTTCCAACAGTAGGAGATTGCAGATCAAGACACCATGGATTCAACCCCGAAGAAGATGAACCTAGTACTATCTGCTAATGAGGCGTCAGTGATGGAGGCCTAAATCCATACGGGTACCTCCTGATGACAGCATGGTTACACACAGCAAATGATAAGTACATTCCATCATATTCCTAAGCACGAAAATTATAAGTCTCTCAGTAACGTATCAAACTTAACTTTGTAAATATAATTTTTCAGCAAGCACTTTGACATTTGTGATAGCGTGTAGGTGACGCAGTATGCGTGTTGCAATGGAGTAAAGATTTCTTATTATTGTGATTTCTTTTCATCTTCTGTGATTATGGGTATTCACAATTTTTTTCCGTGGATTTTTGCGTGAATTAGTGTATAAGGCCACATAGTGCATTGTGTTTGAGTGAAGCATCCGTGTTTTCGCCATAAGACCTATCTGTGTCGGTGCGACGTAAAGCCCCTAGCAAAAAAAAAAGAAGCATCCGTGAGGGTGGAGCTGATAATTCAGAGGACTTCATAATTCGTTCCAAGTCAATTAGCTGAGACGGCCTTCTCAATGTTTCAAATATATGTTATTCAAATGCTTCACGACCTTAATGGATGCGTACAACTATCCTCTTTAAATTTAAGGATGCTGATATCTGAAAGGAGATGGTTTCGAGGTGCAAACAAATGATCTAGATAGTTGCACGAGTGATCGTTATGTTAAGTAACTACCTGTCGATTTAGGATCTTCTCAAAATGTAAATAACATGGATTTGTGGTATACACGTGTGTGAAATAGAAGGCGAATCATATATGTGAAAATGCTTAAGATGACAGATTAAGAATGTGACAATAATAATGAACTGAACCAATGCCGAATATGGTTGAAACATTGAGATAAAATGATATTTGAAGGTATCCCTCAATGATTATATTCCTTGAGAAACACGAGAGAACTGAACTGAGAAATACGTATTTATGTCTGGGGTAAGTGAAAGTATTCTCCCAGCTGACAAGACAGGCTTTCTTAGAGATTTATGGCCTTCAAGAAGGGATCTCCAAGCCCGAAGCGGCTGGTCCCGTTTGTGAATGCTCGCAAAAATCACCTTGTTTTCTTCGTTTACATACTGTATTAAGTATTCGCGTGTTAATAACTTGTTACCATCATCGTTGCATGTTTCATGATCCGACAGGTGATGTAATCCTCCAAATTTTATATTCAAATGAGATCATAGTAGGGATTTCAGGTAGCACCTCGAAATCAAATTAATATGGTTCGATACCCGGTTTGTATCGACGTCCATGGAGCAACACCAGTAGACCTGAAAGGGGGTCACATTTTTTTTAGAATGTATTGAAGTGTGTGAATTATATCTTGTGTTGATGTATTTAGAGGTGATCGCTTCATTCTTCATGTGTTTATATTTATGTATTATATCAGTGTATGGTGATTTATGGTGATTTACAGGATAACAGCCTTGTGTGTATCCGCTTTGTAAGATATTAGGATAAGATATTGCCCCGGAGAAATGCGTACAGGCGATAGTGTTATGTGCAACAAATGTATAAAATACTTTATTAGCGATAAGCGACGACACGATTTTCATGATTGGATAAATATGCGGAATTGTATCTTATATAATATCTTAATACTACGACGATGCAAAATGGCATGGTTTTTCTCACGAGAATTTAATTTCGAAGTTCCTCATCCAGAAAGTTTCCATCCAAAAATTTATTTGTGAAATTAAATTTTATATTCAGCACTCTGCCGACCCCGGGACAGGAGCAATGGGTAGGTCCCCATCCTCACAGACCCGTAGGTCGCCTATCTGGCGTCAACTGGAAGGACCTGGACGAGGCCTCTCTGGAGGCCACAGCAATTAATATTATTGTTATTATTGCTATTATTATTGTTATTATTATTATTTAACAAATTGCCAATGCTTACAGAACCGTAAACATCGTAAATTAGAAAATAATGACTTATAATTTCAGCATTACGTTCTGTTTATTCCGATTGAAAGTAATTTACTATACACATGGCAGTATTTCGAGCTGATGCTTTCTGAGAAATAAACTAAGAGCTAAGTCTTCCCAAAAATTGAAGTTTTCCAGCAGTTCCAATCAAAAGGCTGCCATGTGAAGTTGCGGGCCGTCAGAGTGTAGATTGAAATAATTTGGTGGGCTTTTCAAGCTTTCGGATATTCTAGCTCTCATGAATGAGCATAAAACCATAAGACCAAAACAATAAGACCAATGGACTAGCAGTCATTGTGAGGTCAATATTTAATCATCACGGTATTCTGCTCTCTTAGCGTTTTGCTAGATTAGTAAAGTTAAAGAACTGGAGATAGAGCTAACCACTTTATCCTCCCACTTAATACCATGGAAGTGGATAGTGGAGGACTTTCCTTCCATCCCACTAAAGACCTCCTTCGCCTGTACGGAATTTCAGTCATGTTGCATATGTTGAATCCTCCGTCTAAGATAACTCCGCCATAACCTCTCATAGATGGCCGAGCTGTCAGTGAAGCGGTGTAAAAAGAAAATGAAAAATGAAGTAGTTTCCTGTTGCTTTCCTCACTGAGCCAGAATGTGCTGTTACATATCACTCTTCCAACTCCACTGAAATGCACTCATCAACCGGCCTACCTCAACTTTCACGCCATTCGTAATAGGGACTGGCTGCGTAAGGAATGGCATTACTGACATTGCTCATACCTCTGTCACATTTTACATGCGCTGAAAAAGGGTATCTGATCGTACATTATTATGTTGATAGGAGAGTGTGGAAAGTAAATACAGTTTCGTAAAGTTGCACTTTCCAAGTAAACATATTAAAAATAGGACACAGTGTGAAACAAATGCAATTTGTAATTTTGGAATCGAATCTGCCTGCATAAGTTACAACGTTCAGTCATACCTCTTCTCAAGTTGCCGGTGAAGTGAACGACGCCGGTTTATTACTACTTATTGGGAGTATAGGAAGGCAGACACACCTCAAAAGATCTCATTGAACCAATTGATACGGCCAGCTTATTTCAAAGAACGTTCTCTCAAACGCTGCTCTCTTCCTATCCTATTCCATTCGGAGGAAACAATTCGTGCCGCAATGCAGTGCAATTCTACTTTTTTATCTTGTTCTACAGTTAAAATATTACTCTGTTAAAGATTGGAACTCTGTATTTCGTGTCTTCGGCGAGCGCTACCGGAAAGGTAAAATCACGGAACTTCACATTACATGACAATTAACAAATGTCATTGATCATATTCATATAAATTTTTTAAGAATCTACGTAATAAACGTTGAAGGAAACATGAATTTTGGTATATTTATTATCGAGTAATAATATACGATATGATTGACAGCTCGATAGTTGCAGTCGCTGAAGTGCGGCCAGTATCCCGTAATATGGAGATATTGGGTTCGAACCCCACTGTCGGCAGCCCTGAAGATGGTTTTCCGTGGTTTCCCATTTTCACACCAGGCAAATGCTGGGGCTGTACCTTAATTGAGGCCACGGCCGCTTCCTTCCCATTCCTAGGGCTTCCCTATTCTATCGTCGCCATAAGACATATCTGTGTCGGTGCGACGTAAAGCAAATAACAAAAAGGTATGATTGACATTCCTTCAGCTATTCTAAAACCTGAGAAGTATTGAGTGCCACAATTGTGCCTTCAATGCATTCATTACACTAGCATTTAATCCAGTGACATGAGTATCTCACTTTAAATCCAACCGATTGGTTTAGTGTTCGACCCTGCAACCCTGAGCACAGATAGCGAACATCTAAATAACTGCGCTGCTCACTTGGTCGTGAAAGAATTTTCACAGTGTGTTCGCCACCGTCTAAATACCAAGTTTGATGATCCAAATAAACCTGTGGATCTATCTGAAGCCTCTCTTCTTCAAATGCCCGTAGCCTATGTGGGCTACTAAACGTTCTGGAGAAAAATTGGTGAAGCAAACTTGTAGTCTTATGTGACAGTTGATATCGTGATCATAGCCACAGGACTTCCAGTTTTACGTCGAATCCAAATAACAGGGACGTGATTTTTCATTTCAGATATCCTACCTGCATTACCCGGTATTCGGACCGCAACCGCCTTGGTGAGAAACCAAAAAATATTTTATTCGACACTCGCATTTTATTATGGAGAAACTAGAATATGTTTCCATTATATCAGTGTTTCCCAACGCTTTTCAACCCGGAGACCAGAAAAATGTCAGGCATTTATACAAGTGGAAGTACACACCTCCCCTAGTGCACCGTCTCCGCATTGTCCTACATAGGAGGTTTGCAGTGGTGTCTCAAGGACGCTCTAGCCTCTAGTGTCCTGGAAGGTCGCTGGATGGAGAGTGGGTCTCGGCTCTGAACTGGCCACGGCTGGTCCGTGGTCCAACAGCTCTGCACTCCGACCGCCCAACCGAGCAGAGGAGGAGTGGTCACTGCTCTACGCCTCTGCATTCGGGAGACGAGACACGGCTGGACCTGAAGGCTGGCCCCAACCGTCGGCTGTCCTGAGAATGGTTTTCCGTGGGTTTCCATTCTCCTGCACTAAGGCGAATCCCGGGACGGTTCCTAGTAAAGGCCACGGCCGCCAACCCCCTCATCTTTTCCGAGCATCTGCTTCCCCGTACCAAACCTCCCGGCCTGACAGACGGCGTCACCATCTAAAAGGCCCCTTCAGGGGAGGAATGAAAACATTTTAGTAGGAGTAGTAGTACTAGTCGTAGTCCTTGAAAGGTGTGGTAATCCAGCTGATGAGCCCACTGCTACACTGGAGCGAAACGGTCGTAATTTTACGATTGAAAGTGCCTAAAGAGCTTAAATGATTTTAATATTTTCAGTCAATGAAATTAATTATATTTTCCTTCTGGGAATATAATTTTATATTATTATTATTATTATTATTATTATTATTATTATTATTATTATTATTGGCAATTTATTATCTTCATTACACGATGATTTTTTAAACTCAATTCGCCTAGCGTCTGAACTTTTGCACTCTTTGGTATTCATGAAGTGCAAAAATATTTTCTGTAGTGTTTTCGTCGCTTCATTTTTTGTATTGCCACGTCTAATGTGGCCTATTTCCATTTTTAAAATCGATATGAAGAGTGTTATTCCTATTTACGCCATTTAACCGTTATTAGAATGCAGTTCTACACCGTCTGTCATAACATTCAATTCATCGACATAAACCAATGTAGTTGCAGTATTCACAATATTTTCATGCACCTGAATCTCATTATGCAATTTTATACCTTCCAGATGTCAATTATACTGCAATATTATTGTTACCTTAAGAGCCTTTGATAGTCATCATCTTTTCTCCTAGTTACTCCGTCATTCACTTTCTCTAGTACTGCAAATCACAACTGCCTTTTCCTTTGTAGATGTTCTCTATTACTTGACACTTACTGAAACAAGTAGTAATCCTCAGCCGGTTTCCAGTCATTCGACCGGGTCAGGAATAGAATGAATGAAGCCACAATCTAGAGGCGAGGGTAGGAATTGTGCCAGCTGCCGAAGCCTGTCCCACTCCTCTGGGGCAATGATTAATAGATATTGGATACTGAAATTATATTGGAGAGTGTCGCTGGAAAGAAAGATGATAGGGAAAACCGGAGTATCCGGAGAAAAACCTGTCCCGCCTCCGCTTTGTCCAGCACAAATCTCACATTGAGTGACCGGGATTTGATCCACGGAATCCAGCGGTGAGAGGCCGGCGCGCTTTCACCTGAGCCACGGGGGCTCTACTTACTCAACCTAGTATTGTGATCTACATTGAGAGCCAAGTTATATCACTTTTGATATTTTCTTTATGTTTTTGGAGCTTTTCAGAACATTTCTTCAGTTCGGTGGTATTTGGAGGTGCTCAAATACGACAGTTACGTGTCGGTAGATATAAATGGCACGTAAAATAACTCCTGCAGGACAAAATTCTGTCATCTCAGTGTCTCGGAAAACTGTCAAAAATAGTTAGTGGGACATAAACATATTAACGTCATTATTATTATTATTATTATTATTATTATTATTATTATTATTATTATTATTATTATTATTATTAGAAAATTTCCTAATATTGCATCTGTTAGGTTACTTATGATCTCCACCCATTGTCATTAATCATGTTGTAGAGTGGGAAGTCCATCTGAACATTTCCTTCCCAGATTTTCTACGTTCGCACCAGAGAAAATTCTATGAGAGTTATACACAGTAAAATAGTTTCTGCAGTACCAACAACACGTGAGTATCACAGTTTCTCGAACACATTAATGAGACTGAATATCATGGTATTCGTAGACTGTGAATGGTGCAGTAATAACTTTTAGTAAGGGGCTGTACCTTCATTAAGGCCAAGGCCGCTTCCTTCCCACTCCTAGCCCTTTTCCCTCTCAACGGTGCCATAAGACTATCTGTGTCGATGCGACGTAAAGCCAATTTTATAAGAAAGAACTTGTAGAAAGGCGAGACTTTCCAGAATAGGAGTTCTCCGTGCAGTACGTGCTATAAGCCTACCTTCTTGTATCAAGACAGAAGATCGTCGTTGTTTCATCCACCTTAACGGATAAGCGCCGGAGCCGTGACAGCCGATAGATATTATTACTGGCTTCTTATCAAAGCGCTCGTGGTTTGAATCACTTGTAATGCACCTGAAACTTTTAAAACGAAAATACCATGTCCCTGTAGTTCGAATTCTACGTAAAACGGCAGATTCCATGGTTGTGGTCATGATTTCAATAGTCACATAAGACTTCATGCTCGTTTTGAAAGCACTCTGTGATACGCCCTAAAAATAGGACGTCAGAGTGTAATGTTCCGCTCCCGAGTCACGACAACTTTTGCTAGGTAAGTTGTTCCTACCCCCCATTTACAGCAAATAATAGAACCTTATGTATTTAACTATCTGGGTATCTTACCAGTCTAAATTCCGAAATCATTTCAGCTGCATGTTCACACCGACAGCACATTTTCACATGGTGTCAGATACGTATGTATGTTTACCCCTCAGTCCTGTTTCCTGATACGAATTAGGGGATGAGATGAAATGGAATTATATGGCATTATTTTACAGCGGGATGCCCTTCCTGAAGCCAACTTCAGTTGAGGGTTAATGAAGGTGAAATGAATGATGGTGAATTAAATTGGGAAAGGATATGGAGGGAATCGGCTGTGGCCTGTGAATAGGAACTCTTCCTACATTTTCCTGGAAGTGAAAACGGGAAACCACAGAAGACCATTCTCAGGACAGATGACGGTGGGTTTCGATCGCACGCGTCTCCCGAATGCGGAACTGGTTCTATAGCTGCAGCTCGTTAACACGCAGCCACCACAGTGGTGTCAGATATATTTACATAAAACATAACAATCCGTCCTTTTCAATCGTGACAGAAAATACCAATGACTACCGTGTCTATAGCTCCTAAGACTAAAGCAAAACCAAAGCCATCTTCGTACAGGCCATAAAGGTCCTTTGAGGAGTGGAAGGTAAAGGCTTCCACTATCTGCAGCCTCAGTAAGTTATAAGTGGGATAGAATAGTTGGCACAGCTGGGAGGCTGCATCCAGGAAAAGTGGATCCGAACCCCACTGTTGGCCGCCCTGAAATTGGTTTTCTGTAGTTTCTCATTTTCACACCAAGCAAATGCTGGGGCTGTACCTTACTTACGCCAACGGCCGCTTCCTTTTCACTACTGGGCCTTTTCTATCCCATCGTCGCCATAAGAATTACCTATGTCGGTGCGACGTAAAGCAAAGCTGGTGCTCATTTTAAGTAGGCTGAGTAAATCTGAGGACCATTTGTTTCTCCGGAAGAGGAAATCTCGATTTATAAAATTTTTACTCCCTGACGGGGAATCGAACCCTCGTCTTTGCTGGTGAACCGAGCACGCCTTTACCGCCTCGACCAGTCAGCACCTTTCTAAAACGAAAGCAACTGTAAATTCTCACGACAGTTCTAGATATCAGACGCCATCTCCATGCATTTTCACTCCAGTTCTTCTAAATATTTTATATACCCAGGGTCTTTCAAAATAATAATAGATTCGCAGTCGAGAGATGGTGTGTTCGAATCCCACCATCGTTAGACCTGGAAATGGTTTTCAGTGGTTTCCCATTTTCACCACAGTAAATGCTAGAGCTGCTCCATAATTTAGACCACGGCCGTTTTCTTCCCGGTCCTAGCCCTTTCCCCCATTCTTGCGTGCCGAAAACCTTTATTAATGTTTTAGTGCGACGTTAAACCACTAGCAAAAGAAAAAACTACAAACTCCAGGGCCGTGTACAGCGCAATGAAACAATCATAAAGCGTTATCAATGTTGTAACGGCAGTAGAGGTGATTACATTATATCTTGGAAACGGTTGCATTCTGCATCAATGTTTATTCGACTTCCTTCTTGTTTCAGTGTCCTCTACTTATCCCCTATAAGAAGTTCCTAAACTTTTGAAACATCCTATATATTACTTTTTGATGATGCTTGTTGTTTAAAGGGGCCTAACATCTAGGTCATCGGCCCAAATATTACCTTTTATAAGTCTCTGTGATATCTTTCCGTCCCTAACTTACTGCTGCTTCGAACAATTTGGAAGAGAGAATGAAAGTATATTGAGCAACTTGACCACGTGGTTTGAGTCATGTAGCTGTGAATTTGCATTCGGGACATGGGTTCGAACCCGACTGTCGGCAGCCCTGAAGATGTTTTTCCGTGGTTTTCCATTTTAACACCAAGCAAATAATAAGGTCGTACATTAATTAAGGCCAAGGTCGATTCCTTCCCTATCCTAGCCCTTCCCTACCTCATCCTCACCATAAGACCTATCTGTCTCTGTGCGGTGTAAAACGAATAGCAAACCGGACGAGTTGGCCATGCGGTTAGGGGCGCGCGGCTGTGAGCTTGCATCCGGGATATAGTGGGTTCGAATCCCACTGTCGGCAGCCTTAAAGATGGTTTTCCGTGGTTTCCCATTTTCACACCAGGCAAATGCTGGGGCTGTACCTTAATGAAGGCCACGGCCGCTTCCTTCCCACTCCTAGTCCTTTCCTATTCCATCGTCGTCATAAGACCTATCTGTGTCGGCGCGACGTAAAGCAAATTGGAAAAAAAAAATTCTTTTAGACCGTCAGTGGGTCGACCAAGCCTTGGCCGCCGAAGTTTCGAAACCACCGTCCACTACCGTAGATGATTCGAACCCCCGTATTTAAACGAGGCGTATCTCCTCTACTAGCCATCATATTACTTCAATCCGGTGAGACTCTTAAATATTTAGCCTATACTTTATCAGTAGGCTGTCAATTTGACTAGGTTCCCAGCCATGCAGAGGTTTACGCAGAAATGAAATGCTTATGCAACCTTCGCTTCCCATACCATCCGTAGGAGGGGATGCAGTATGTCCCATTAAGAGATCCTTGGCTCCCACGAACGTGCCGACAGGTTGACATCTGACACTGATAACCCTCGTGTGACACGACTACCGCCATTACACCTCGTTGCTGCGGGAGAGTTAGTCTGCGGTCAGCCATTTGATCTGCCGTAGTGGCTGAGGTGAGAACATCACATTCTCACGACCGTTGTCTCGAGACTACCGCACCGAACGACTCGGATTCGATTACCGCCTCTAACAGAGATCTTAAATCTGTTGTGAGGGCAAGAACAGGATGCATTCCGCCTTGTGATGGCGGTTGGGTAGAGGTTGGTTGAAATCTCAGTCCTCGGCCATCATAGAGATGCCTGTCCTACCTCAACACCGGTCAAATGCTGAGATATTGCTACAGCACATCCACCTCCTTTCAAATTCTAGCATACCCCTCCTTTATCCACGTCCCTGTTCGATTTAGCAGGCGTAACCTCCTCCCCTACTGAAGCCAAAGTGGGACACTGCCTGACTTCGATACTGAGGTTGTACCGCAACTTATTCCGAGGTCAGCCGGAACTCGAGGGTAAACGGTAAAAATGACGTTTGAGTTTCGTATCTGGTTCACCCTGTCCTCGTTTAGAATACATGCCAGAAAAGGGAATCATACGCAATCTATTATACCTATTGCCTAGGTTCTAGAAGCTAGCATAGCCTAGTAGCTTCCAGCCAGTTGGCCCGTGTTCGGTTCCCAGTCAGGTAAAATAATTGAGAATGGAAGTAGGTTAAAATTTCACTTCAAGTTCATTTCTGTACTTTTCTGTAGTTTCCCCAGGTATCCGACAGTTATTTAAAAATGCATCTTTATGTTTATGTCATTAACATTATTGAAATACAGCCTCCAGTTGTCATTAACCTACGATGATCAGTGATGGAATCCTCACGTCTGGATCATACGGTCGCGGGTTAAAACCAAACAGAGGTACTGTTGTCGGATTTTTGAAGTCTGTTCAGCACGCCATGTAAGAGATCTATGATGACAGATTTGGTGTTTACCCGACTTCTTTCATGCTCAGTCACAGAGAGCCCAGAATGTGGCTGTGATCAATGAATAATCACGAAATGAGGAAAAGGATCGGTTAGAATTGTCCCAAGACAAGAATGACAGATCCTATACCTTCGTCTGAGGCAACGCATGATATTTTGAACAGTGTTGCCATCTTTCACCGCTGAAATCTTTATGACCGTTTGGCCTGAAATGTATTGTTTTCCTCAGTAATTTCTTTATAATGCAGTGAAACCTGTCTTCAGCGGAAGCCCAAGAGACCGAAATCTTTTTCCGCTGTATGCAGTATTCCGTTTCATAAAGGTGGTTATAAATACAATAAAAACCATAAGTACATAACAGAAATGAAATGTTTGTGCAACCGCTAGATAATCCAGTAATAGATTTTTATGATTTTGTACGGTAGTAGATACATTAATGGCTCTAATCACATACTTATATACACTAGTTCATTACCATTAACACAAATCTGCTCTTGCTTAAAACTTCCTCACAGTGCCCACTAGTACAGTGCGTACACTTATTTAATACACATTACATGTTTTATAGAGATAACACCAATAGTAATACCGTACAGTACTGTCATTTACTTCTTTTAGTAATACTGAACTGTACGCTGGACACAACTATCCCTGGTGGCACGTTCTCAATTAAAATGTGGGCATGGCAAATACGTAATATCAAACAATTTTGCGTTATTTTTCACTAGCGAAAGAGGCTGAATGTCCTTTGCGGCTGATAGGGCATGTGGGCAGGACTTCGCATTACATAAACTATCTCCTTCATCATCTTCGTCCTCGTCAACATCGCTATCCACTTCTGTTTTCTCTTCTTGAAGGTAGTAGGTGAGAACATTTTCGATGATTTCTAACGCCACCTCTGTCTAAACCAGGGCCTCGCAAATGCCCAAAATCTCACGCGTGCAAACCGAGGCGCAGGGGTTCTGTGCACCGTGCATCGGTCCGACTTGGCTTGGTTCGGACCTCCATTTTGTCTCGGGGTGACTCGAGTAAGCTCGCCTAAGGTCGGCTCAACTTTGTTCGGATGATGGAGCAAGCAGAGCAAGATGGGAAGTGGGAGACAGGTGGAGCGAACTAGACAGGCGTAGGGAAAGATAGAGACAGCGCTATTGCTCAAAATCGTGTGGAGTGGGGGTCTGCACTCTGGTCAACCTAGTCAAGTCGTCTTTTGCACCTTGTACCGCGTAATTCACCGGTGCACGCACTCCGAGAGGCTCTGGTCTAAAGTTCTAAATCATTGACCATGTAATCTTCTGCATTGGTATTGACCGTAGGAGCATTCCAATCTACACCAGAACAGTGAAGTGTGGCAGAGTGTCGTGAAAATGAGTAATATATCTAGGAAAAAAAAAGTATTACAGTATACGCTTATTTATAATATAGTGGAGAAAATGCGAAGAGTTTCAAGGGTGACTTAGCAAAATAATAATAATAATAATAATAATAATAATAATAATAATAATAATAATAATAATAATAATAGGTAATTTTTATGTTATAAGTGTAAGTTTTTCTATTGTCAAGACTGTGGATTCGATCCTGGCTGAGTTGGGTAGCATTACAGAGTTCTTTAATATAATGTGACAACTCTGAGTCGTTGGTTCTGGCACTTAAACGAACTCCTAAGGGAAAGAATTCCGACAACTCGGTGTATGTTCAAAGCTAGATTGACCTTTGGTACTGATAATCTCATTGTTTTGCTACTAAAATATATCACCATCAAAAATCACTTTTATGATCATAACTTCTCTGTACTGTAAATCGTCCTCAGTTTTCCCGTCTGCCAGTCTGCCATTATAGTTGATAGGTCAGTGCTGTAGTTGTTTTTGCACTACTTCTTTTTGCTATTTGCTTTACGTCGCACCGACACAGATAGGTCTTATGGCGACAATGGGACAGGAAAGGCCTAGGAATGGGAAGGAAGCGGCCGTGGCCTTAATTAAGGTACAGCCCCAGCATTTGCCTGGTGTGAAAATGGGGAAACCACGGAAAACCATCTTCAGGGCTGCCGATAGTGGGGTTAGAACCTACTATCTCCCGGATGCGAGCTCACAGCTGCGCGCTCCTAACCGCACGGCTAACTCGCCCGGTTTTTGCACTACTTAAGCACTAGAGATATTATGCATATTAGTCCGTGTATTTAAATAATTATGTGGGGAATATGTCTGATTATAATCTGCGTTGTCATTGTCGGTATAATTAAAGGCCCACTAAACTCATGAAAATCTATTTGGTTTTGGTTTTAATTAATTCAGTTAGATTTAATGTACAGGGTAGTAGAGTGGAATTCTGGAATCGGGACTTAAAATCGGTGTTTTCTTGAGAGACATGAAGTAGGTACCTAAGTTTTAGGCAGGGTACAGTGTGACGTCACTGATGCCTTACGAAAGGATACCGCGTGCCACTTCCGTCTGTCTACGAGTGTTTCTCTGTGTCAGCACATTGCTTGGGGTGAATAAACATGTCATGTTAATTCGGAAAGACAGGGAAACATCGAACATTGTGAAGCGATGCCCACCGCTACTGAAAGTTTCCGCTGTCAAGAGAATGGAACAAACAAATTTTCTTCGAATTGGGTCCCTGGGAAATAACTTCATGATAAATCCCTTCCTTGGCCTGTTGGTACAACGGAAAGCACAATAACCCGGCATTTTCACCAACTCTGCGAACTACGACCATTAGCACATGTTTACAACACAGTACCTGCATCGAGCCAACTCCAAGCGCAATCGAACCGAGTTGGCCGCACTGTATCTACTGTATACTGTGATCGTATGCTTCTGTCCAAGTGACTGAACAGAGTTGTATGACGACTCTCGGTCTCTCTTTGTCGGCACGGCACGCGTCATTTTTCTGCAGCGAGGCGGCAACGCGTTTTCAACCGAGAGGGGGACAAACTAGTCGAATCAGAAAAAAAAGAAGGGCAGAGAGAAGAAATAAATGGAGTATGCACCCTCGCAGCTGCACTTCAGAAATGTAAAAAAATTAGGGATGGGCGCGACTGAAGCCTGGAATCGAGAGCGTCGACTCCATTGACTCCGAACAGCGATCTCGGTTCTCATGAAGCCTCTCGACTCCAAGTTAACTTGATGCGGATTGCGGGGCCGCACGGTCGCGTCGCATGAAGCCTCGCGACTCCAAGCGAACTAGACTCTCACTGCGGCGCCGCCAGCATGTCGAGGCTCGCAAAATAACATGAAATATCACACATGTTGCTGCTCATTTGCCCATTGGGTTTTTTAAGCGTATTGTAGAGTGAAGTACGATATCGTTAACGAAGACGACGAGCGTAATCGTGTAGTTGAAATAAAATTAAACGTGTCATGTCAGAAAGTATCGGCATAGCAGACCAAGGACATTGAATTCCACGTCTTTATTTGTCGTGATCAGGAAAGTGATAAACAGATATCGATGGTAAATCATTATGAATTGCACATGAACGATGAAAATAAATCTAATATCGGTAAATCCACTAACATGATTCGAACATAGCTTATTTCACATCGAACATTGTGAAGCGATGCCCACCGCTACTGAAAGTTTCTGCTGTCAAGAGAATGGAACAAACAAATTTTCTTCGAATTGGGTCCCTGGGAAATAACTTCATGATAAATCCCTTCCTTGGCCTGTTGGTACAACGGAAAGCACAATAACCCGGCATTTTCACCAACTCTGCGAACTACGACCATTAGCACATGTTTACAACACAGTACTAGCATCGAGCCAACTCCAAGCGCAATCGAACCGAGTTGGCCGCACTGTATCTACTGTATACTGTGACCGTATGCTTCTGTCCAGAGTTCGATTCCCGGCTTTGCCACGAAATTTGAAAAGTGGTACGAGGGCTGGAACGGGGTCCACTCAGCCTCGGGAGGTCAACCTCTGTAACCACTACACCACAGAGGCGGACTGCATTATTATTATTTTATTATTATTATTATTATTATTATTATTATTATTATTATTATTATTATTATTATTATTATTATTATTCTAAAACAGAATAATTATTTAATTGCTCAAACTTGAGTGTACATTTCTCTATTAATAATTAATAATAATAATTATTATTATAAGCCATAACCGATAAGAAATTGTCATACGTAATACGCTCTCCGGTGTTTTGTTATTATGTAATTGAATTTCATATTGGCGATTACTTACGATTCTGTCATTATTAATATTATAAAAAGTTCGCCTCTGTGGTGTAGTGTTAGTGTGATTAGCTGCCACCCCCGGAGGCCCGGGTTCGATTCCCGGCTCTGCCACGAAATTTGAAAAGTGGTACGAGGGCTGGAACGGGGTCCACTCAGCCTCGGGAGGTCAACTGAGTAGAGGTGGGGTCGATTCCCACCTCAGCCGTCCTGGAAGTGGTTTTCCGTGGTTTCCCACTTCTCCTCCAGGCGAATGCCGGGATGGTACCTAACTTAAGGCCACGGACGCTTCCTTCCCTCTTCGTTGTCTATCCCTTCCAACCTTCACATCCCTCTGCAAGGCGCCTGTTCAGCATAGCAGGTGAGGCCGCCTGGGCGAGGTACTGGTCATCCTCCCAAGCTGTATCCCCCGAACCAGAGTCTGAAGCTCCAGGACACTGCCCTTGAGGCGGTAGAGGTGGGATCCCTCGCTGAGTCCGAGGGAAAAACAGACCCTGGAGTGTAAGCAGATTAATAAGAAGAATATTATAAAAACCGAGCTCGATAGATGCGGTCGCTTAAGTGCGGCCAGTATCCAGTATTCGGGAGATAGTGGGTTCGAACCCCACTGTCGGCAGCCCTGAAGATGGTTTTCCGTGGTTTCCCATTTTCACACCAGGCAAATGCTGGGGCTGTACCTTAATTAAGGCAATGGCCGCTTCCTTTCCAGACCTAGCCCTTTCCTGTCCCATCGTCGCCGTAAGACGTATCTGTGTCGGTGCGACGTAAAGCCAATAGGAAAAAAAAGAATATTATAAAAAACAATTGGTGAATCATTTGTTGTAATATTCCATTAGTACATGAAAGTTGTTTGTATTATGTACTTCAAGTTCACGTTGGCGATTATTGAAGATTATTCTGTCAGAATATATTATTAGTATTATTATTATTATTATTATTATTATTATTATTATTATTATTATTATTATTATTATTATTATTATTATACACAAAAGCCCGTTTTCACGACAGCCCTGGTAGGCCTTGGCCTACCAAGTGACCTCTGCCCAGCTCGAAGGCCAGTACGTTACGAGGTGACGTGTGTTCAGCACGACGAATCCTCTGGACCGTTATTCTTGGCTTGATAGACCCGGTCTCTATCTCGCCATCACGAAACCTTAGATACAGGTAAAAAGACCTGACCTGGCCGGAGTCGATCGCGGGGCCTCCCTAGTCTGCGGAGGTCCCTATTATGACGCACTATGTTTGGTAAAATATTTGTTGTAAAGCCATACTCTAAGCACTCGCTTCTCTTTTTTCTTTTTTTATGCCCCAGGCCAGGGGTATTAATCATTTACAAGTAAAAAAGGTAAGCCGGTCGAGAATCGAACCCGGGGTCGCCGGGTGACAGGCGGACGCGTTGGCCTTTACACCGCTGAGCTGAACTCTTGGAAGATAATATTGGCGTTTATGTAAACGTATACTGTTAGAGTATTATTACCACTACTATTATCGTCATCATTATCATCATCGTCACCAAAATAGACCTACAACATTAACACTAACGATGATAAAATCCCGAAACAATATTTAATGTTTGCTGGCTAATAATCATAATGTATTCATCGTGTCACAAGTTACGAAGGGAGGATCGTGGAACTAGGGATGGGCGCGACTGAAGCCTGGAATCGAGAGCGTCGACTCCATCGACTCCGAACACCGGTCTCGGTTCGCATGAAGCCTCTCGACTCCAAATTAATTTGTTGCGCATTGCGGGGCGGCACGGTCGTTTCGCATGAAGCCTCGCGACTCCAAGCGAACTAGACTCTCATTGCGGGGCCGTTGCGTGTCGAAGCGCGGAAAATAACATGAAATATCATACATGTTGCTGCTCATTTGCCCATTGGGTTTTTTAAGAGTATTGTAGAGTGAAGTACGATATCGTTAACGAAGACGACGAGCGTAATGGTGTAGTTGAAATAAAATTAAACGTGTCATGTCAGAAAGTATCGGCATAGCAGACCACGGACATTGAATTTCACGTCTTTATTTGTCGTGATCAGGAAATTGATAAACAGATATCGATGGTAAATCATTATGAATTGCATATGAACGATGAAATCAAATCTAATATGGGTAAATCCTCTAACATAATTCGAACATAGTGCACAGCATAAACAGCCTCCGTTACTCAGGCGGCAGCGCGTTGGCCTGTCACCGCTGGATTCCATAGTCAAATCCATGTCACTCCACATGAGATTTGTTTTTTTCCGGGTACTCCGGTTTTCCGTGTCATCTTCCATTCTAGCAACACACTCCAAAATCATTTCATTTTATCTGTCAGTCATTCATCATTGCACCAGAGGAGTGCAACAGGCAGGATGGGGGCCTCATTTATTCCGTTCTTGACCCGGTCACTGACTGGAAAACAGGTTACCACGTTAAGTCTTGTTTCAGTATTATTATTATTATTATTATTATTATTATTATTATTATTAGTTGTTGTAGTAGTAGTAGTAGTTGTTGTTGTAGTAGTAGTATACACTAAAGCCCCTTTTCGCGACAGCCCTGGTAGGCCTTGGCCTACCAATTGACTTCTGCCCAGCTAGACATCCGAGGGTGGCAGCTAATCACGCTAACCACTACACCACAGAGGCGACATTATTATTATTATTATTATTATTATTATTATTATTATTATTATTATTAGTTGTAGTATTAGTAGTTGTTGTAGTAGTATACACTAAAGCCCCTTTTCGTGACAGCCCTGGTAGGCCTTGGCCTACCAATTGACTTCTGCCTAGCTAGACCTCCGAGGGTGACAGCTAATCACGCTAACCACTACACCACAGAGGCGACATTATTATTATTATTATTATTATTATTATTATTATTATTATTATTATTATTATTATTATTATTATTATTATTATTATTATTATTATTATTGTTATTATTATCATCATCATCATCATCATCATCATCTGTTTACCCTCCAGGTTCGGCTTTTCCCTCGGGCTCAGCGAGGGATCCCACCTCTACCGCCTCAAGGGCAGTGTCCTGGAGCTTCAGACTCTTGGTCGGGGGATACATCTGGGGAGTATGACCAGTACTTCGCCCAGGCGGCCTCACCTGCTATGGTGAACAGGGGCCTTGTAGGAGGATGGGAAGATTGGAAGGGATAGGCAAGGATGAGGGAAGGAAGCGGCCGTGGCCTTAAGTTAGGTACCATCCCGGCATTCGCCTGGAGGTGAAGTGGGAAACCACGGAAAACCACTTCGAGGATGGCTGAGGTGGGAATCGAACCCACCTCTACTCAGTTGACCTCCCGGACCTCCCGGGGTGGCGGCTAATCACGCTAACCACTACACCACAGAGGCGGCCGTTATTATTATTATTATTATTATTATCATCATTATTATTAGTAGTAGTAGTAGTAGTATACAGAAAAGCCCCTTTTCGCGACAGGCGACGTGATCACGCAACCTGAGATACAGGTAAAAATCCCTGACCTGGCCGGAATCGATCCCGTGGCCTCCCTAGACTGCGGAGGCGGCTATTATGACGCACAATGTTTGGTAAAGTATTTGTTGTAAAACCGTACTCTAAGCACTCTTTTTTTTTTCTGTTTTACGCCCCAGGCCAGGGGTATTAATCATTTACAATTAAAAGACCTAACCTGGTCAAGAATCGAACCCGGGACAGCCGCGTGACAAGCGCACGCGCTGCCCCCTACACCACGGAGCTCTGCTGGTTGATGTCGATATTGGCGGCAAAGTAAACGCATACTGTCAGATTATTATTACTACTACAATTATCGTCATCATTATCATCATCGTCGCCAAAATCAACCTACAACATGAACACTAACGATGATAAAATCCCGAAACAATAGGTTTGTTCCAACAAGCAGTTTGCGTACGGTTTGGTATCGATTCATGAACTGATGTAAGCGCATGCGCGAGCTATGTACTCGTTGGGAACCGTCGCTAAACAGCAGTCTGTTGGAACGCTTCGTGAACGGTCAAGAAAGACTACAATACGCATGCGTTCACAATCACGCGGGAGATTCCTGTTTGAGGATAAACAAACAGCTGTTCTTGTTCATCCCTGCCAAACAACTTGTTAGGCCTGCTCAATGGAAGGTAATTGCCAATAAAATGACTCAACTAATAAAATTATAGACTAATGGACCTGTTTCTAAAATAATAATTACTTTATTCCAGAATTTCGTGACTTTATAATTCTACCACGAGTACTGGGAGCGTAAAAACCGATGATGTAGGCGGTTCTCTTCAGGAGATAACCATATCACCTAAAAGAAAATATTGATCACATTTTTTCTTCTAAATTATTGCCAAAAGGTGAACTACTAAATACTCTGCTAGTCCGGCCCCGCGGTGTAGGAGGAAACGCGTCCACCTGTCACCCGGCGGCACCGGGTTCTATTCCCGGCCGAGTCAGAGTTTTTAAGTTGTAATGGCGTCCTTAATCTTCCTTTCCTCGCAAATAACATTCCACACTACCGCCATTCCAATTACACGCAGGTTCATACAATATGGTGCCAGCAGTGGCAAAAGATCCACATGGGTCGACTCCCCGAACAAATAGCATTTTTTTTTTAAACTCAGAAACACATCCAAAATTTTTCGCCTGTTGTCACAAACAGCTTGCATTCATTTAATAATAACAGTAGTTTACTATGAAGACATATGTTGATAAACAGTGTCCTTTTCTATTTACGTAAGAGTCGGGATCAGTTGCAGGCTTATCAGTTTCAATATGACAGCCACCTATGGCACCAATGACACCTGGAAATCCACATTCCCAAAAATGTTGCTTAATATTTACTTTCTCATCTTCTGTAGGCCAAGTGATCACTTTTGGAGATAAGTTGCTAATGAAGGCAGTCAATCGTTTGACAATTCTATGTAGAGAGCTCAAAGAAATGTCAAACCGATCTGCAACATCCCGGAAACTTGCAGTCTGATGCCCAATAAACCACAGGAAAATTTGAACCTTCATTGGAAAAGCAATACTTAACGATTACCGTATTAAAATTATTATTACTGTCATTATTATTATTACCGAGCTCGATAGCTGCTGTCGCTTAAGTGCGGCCAGTATCCAGTATTCGGGAGATAGTGGGTTCGAACCCCACTGTCGGCAGCCCTGAAAATGGGTTTCCGTGGTTTCCCATTTTCACACCTTAATTAAGGCCACGGCCGCTTCCTTCCCACTCCTAGGCCTTTCCTATCCCATCGTCACCATAAGACCTATCTGTGCCGGTGCGACGTAAGGCAAATTGTGTATATATATATATATATATATATATATATATATATATATATAATTCATCATCATCATCTGTTGACCCTCCAGGTTCGGTTTTTCCCTCGGACTTAGTGAGGGATCCCACCTCTACCGCCTCAAGGGCAGTGTCCTGGAGCTTCAGACTCTTGGTCGGGGGATACAACTGGGGAGTGTGACCAGTACCCCGCCCAGGCGGCCTCACCTGCTATGCTGAACAGGGGCCTTGTGGAGGGATGGGAAGATTGGAAGGGATAGGCAAGGAAGACGGAAGGAAGAGGGAAGGAAGCGGCCGTGGCCTTAAGTTAGGTACCATCCCGGCATTCGCCTGGAGGAGAAGTGGGAAACCACGGAAAACCACTTCCAGGATGGCTGAGGTGGGAATCGAACCCACCTCTACTCAGTTGACCTCCCGAGGCTGAGTGGACCCCGTTCCAGCCCTCGTACCACTTTTCAAATTTCGTGGCAGAGCCGGGAATCGAACCCGGGCCTCCGGGGGTGGCAGCGAATCACGCTAACCACTACACCACAGAGGCGGACATATATATAATTATTATTATTATTATTGCAGCAGCTGCAGACAAACCTGACTCAGTGCAGAAAGTTTTCCATATTGGCCAGACTGATGTTTGTAAATATTTTCCATTATCTCCCTACTGGCACGAAAATGCTCCTTGAACGTTTCATTGTCATGCCGAGGTACTGTTTCTTCTATAGGCGGAGAGCGAGAGAGAAAGATAATTTTGGTTAGTAAATTATGAGTTACTCGTACATGTACTTGCCTAAATAATCATTTTTCGCTTTTGGGATATTGTAATATTTCCCTAGATCATCTTCACTGAAGTCCGAGTTCATAAGATCATCATCAGAATTTATTTTATTTATTTATTTATTTATTTATTTATTTATTTATTTATTTATTTATTTATTTATTTATTTATTTATTTACTAGTTATAGAATATCCCAGTGAGCTAGTGGCTCAAGGAACCGCCTTCAAAATCGCCATGCATTATTTTCGTTTTTATCTCGTGCCTCTTAATTTATTAGTGTGTAGTCAAATATGACTTTTTAACTGTATAACTTTTTAACTATTACTGTATAAAACAACGCCGTACTTCTATTTAATTGTACGTGTAACGTGTCGTCTGCTCGCGCCAGATGATAACGAACAGCTGTTCACGCTTCACCAAGTGAAAGCTATGGACCACAATGCACAGCTCACATTTATTTTGGTGTACTGCGCATGTCTCTGACGAACAGTACTTGTTCTGGAGCACGAACTGCTTTGCCAGTCCGCAAACTGGTTCAGGAACGGTCCATAGTCTGTTGGAACAACCGACTCCGAGTCCGCGTTTGAGTTTGAAGTTTGTTGGAACGCTCTTTCCGTACTGCGCATGCGTCTGCCAGTTTGCAAACTGTTCCCGTTCTTGTTGGAACAAACCTAATATTTAATGTTTGCTGGCTAATAATCATCTTGTATTCATCGTATCACGAGTTACCAAGGGAGTAATGTGGAACTATAATTCCAAGCAGTTCCGACAATAGTTAATAGATGGCGTTACTGCATCAGTGGAGTCGACACTGGAGTCGAGAGTGTCCCTTCCAGAGGTAGCAGTCTCGACCAAAGAGGATAGAATAGAATAGAGATGAAACTCAATGATAAATTTTGGTTCCAAGCCACTTGGCGCTAGTAGTTTTAGTCTCTTTTCCGAGATAGCGCCACAGTGTACATTCTGGTGCAATACCTTAGTATTACTATCAACAAATACAGTAGAGACAATACACGACACTTACGGATTTCGCCTTGCTAAAATGGGAGACAATTCGACGGTGGCGCTCCTAGTGACTTGACCTGAAAAACTCGCGCTAAATTCAAATATCAATGGAAATGTATATACCGAAATGGATAAATAAATTACGTCTAGAAAGAAAGTGGTATTGAGATATTAACTTCGAAGTTGCTAAAGCAATTCTGGATAAATGAATGAAGAATTATTTAAAAGATTATTATTCAAAGACTGAAATTAGACATATAAACAAGATGTGAAATGGACTGCTGTGAAATGGCTTGATCTTTCATTTATGCATTACTTTTTTAGCATTAGCATTCCTACCTGATCTCTTTCGGTTGGATTTGTCTTTTTTCTCATTTGAAAACATTGTATCATCACATTAAGACACTTGTCAATAAAAATATCGGCACATTCCTTACACATATGATGCAATGAATTAACATTTAATAGCTGGACAATTTTCCTCTTAACATGAAGCCTACTAACAGAAAGAAAATCTATAAAATCCCGGCTTTAATCTGAGAAGAGGGATAAAAGAAAGAAAAGTATGAAAATGTTGTCGATAGTGATGCTTTGAGGAATATTTGCGTACAATTAGAGTAAAAATGTAACATACCCTTGGCTGTATAGTCGAGGATTTTTAAAGTCGCTGGCCTGGAAATGATCTGAACAGATCTTATAATTCTTATACAAGCGTAACGTCCCTTCTTTCTTGTACACTTTATCCAAATCGCTTCTGTGACATTTCAAAACCCACAGATCACACCTACAACAACGCATCGGTATTGAAGGTTAACTGCAGAACTATACAATAAAATATGCGTATTATATTTTAAGCCCGTTAAAACATGGGTCGAACAGGTTAGAGGATTATGAAGTACTATAAAAATCTCTGTCACTGGAAGAATATATATGCAAACACAATATTACTTACATGTTCTTGTCACGAGGGAACCTGAAGAACGAGCGCGCATTTTTCTCTACTTCGTAATTACTGCAGCCAAACACAGCACATACCTTTCCCCTCATGTTGAGAGGAGATATCAAGGAATGACACATGCTACTATTTAATTATGTCAACTCACTGAAAACGCATAAATAACACCAAAAACTTCACACAAAAATACACGTGCTCTTATGACAGAATCAGTACCGTTCAGGTCTATCCGCTAGAGTGAGCTCCAATAGCTGTCCCTCGATATCTCGCTCAGTGTCGTGTATTGTCTCTACTGTATTTGCTATCAACAGATAGCGCGGAGATATAACATCCGGCGCAGTGACGCACATCTGGTTAAGCTTAAAGCCCCCTCCCTTCCCCTGCCGATCCCTTCCCTACATCCTCCCGCCACCCCTCTTCCCCTTACCATTCGTCGATTTGAATGCAGTTCTACTATTTCCATGCCCTATACATTGTAATTCATATATTTTTTTTTTCAAGTACTTACTATGTTGTAAATAATGATCTGGTACCCCTAGTTCGTATGGCATACTATGTTATTGAGAACATAACCTCACACCACAAAGCAGCTTTAACTTAAATGAATGACACATTAACACAAAGCTGATACTATAATAAATCCCTTCAAAACCAAGACAGCAGAGCAAAGCATATGCATATGCAAGAGAATGGGGTATCACATCAATATCCAAGTACCATTTGAAAATAAAAATAACAGAATTAAATGCACTGACACATGAAATATATAGAAATACATCATTATAGAGTCATTTCACTTCCAGCCCTGAGGTGTGCTCAAACAGGAAATACAGGATTTGAGGACTGACAAATAATGATACAAACAAAATAAGGAGACAGAAGTGTATTATTACTACTATAAAACACAGAAATAAAAAGTGACCAGCAATGTAGAATAAAATATTAACTTGAAGTATCACATTCACAATTTTAACATTAAGCACAGAAAAAATTCCACGACAAGTGTAGAAGACAGTGAGATAGAAGCCTATCTGTAACTGCAGTTCCATTCAGTAGGTATGTTTATAAGCATATTTAGGTGAATTTTGTGATAAGTTGTGAACAATGTCTTGAATATCGTACATCAGTACGCATCTTCAGTACAACAGTTAGTGCACAATACATGACAATTTGCAGGGCAAGTAAAATTTTAACCTTTGATATCAATGTGAACATTTTTTGAAAATATCAGAAAGACAATTTCACACATCACCGACATATCACATGGTAATTTTGACACTTACAATGATAAGTTTGATTAATGCACGATAATCCTGCACAAAATTCACACAGGTGGGAAATAATAATATTCATAGTACCACTTCTATAAGTCATTTACGTTTTAAAAACACTTCACACAGGGTTGTTACAGCCAAATCACATGACTGAGACGAAGGTGACAACTGTAACTGTGTTCAATGAACATGTGATTTACTTACACTTACAATGACAAGTTTGATTAATGCACGATAATCCTGCACAAAATTCACATGGGTGGGAAATAATAATATTCATAGTACCACTTCTATAGGTCATTTATGTTTTAAAAACACTTCACACAGGGTTGTTACAGCCAAATCACATGACTGAGACGAAGGTGACAACTGTAACTGAGTTCAATGAACATGTGATTTACTTACAGGGAAAGTCATGTTACTCGGGTTTGGATACCAAGAAGAACTCGAGGTCTCAAGGGTGTGATCATATTACCAGTCACATAAAAGTGTGCAAGATGTATGAGACAGGAGAAGTCCCATCCGATTTTCGGCAGAATGTTGTTATACCTATTCCCAAGAATGCCGGTGCTGACAGGTGTGAAAACTACCGCACTATTAGTTTAGTATCTCATGCCTGCAAAATTTTAACACGTATTATTTACAGAAGAATGAAAAAACAAGTTGAAGCTGAGTTGGGGGAAGATCAATTTGGCTTCAGAAGAAATGTAGGAACACGTGAAGCAATCCTGACTTTACGTCTGATCTTAGAGGATCGAATCAAGAAGGACAAGCCCACGTACATGGCATTTGTAGATCTAGAAAAGGCATTCGATAATGTTGATTGGACCAGGCTATTTATGATTCTGAAGATGATAGGGATCAGATACCGAGAACGAAGAATTATCTACAACCTGTATAAAAATCAGTCTGCAGTGATAAGAATCGAGGGCTTTGAAAAAGAAGCAGCAATCCAAAAAGGAGTGAGGCAAGGCTGCAGTTTGTCCCCTCTCCTTTTCAATGTTTACATAGAACAGGCAGTAAAGGAAATCAAAGAGAAATTTGGAAAGGGAATCACAGTCCAAGGAGAGGAAATCAAAACCTTGAGATTTGCCGATGATATTGTTATTTTATCTGAGACTGCAGAAGATCTCGAGAAGTTGCTGAATGGTATGGATGAAGTCTTAGGTAAGGAGTACAAGATGAAAATAAATAAGTCCAAAACAAAAGTAATGGAGTGCAGTCGAACGAAGGCAGGTGATGTAGGAAATATTAGATTAGGAAACGAAGTCTTAAACGAAGTAGATGAATATTGTTACTTGGGTAGTAAAATAAGCAACGATGGCAGAAGTAAGGAGGACATAAAATGCAGACTAGCACAAGCAAGGAAGAGCTTTCTTAAGAAAAGAAATTTGCTCACTTCAAACATTGATATCGGAATTAGAAAAATGTTTTTGAAGACTTTTGTGTGGAGCGTGGCATTGTATGGAAGTGAAACATGGACGATAACTAGCTCAGAAAGAAAGAGAATAGAAGCTTTTGAAATGTGGTGTTACAGAAGAATACTGAAGGTGAGATGGATAGATCGAATCACGAATGAAGAGATACTGAATCGAATTGGTGAGAGGAGATCGATTTGGCTACATTTGACGAGAAGAAGAGATAGAATGATAGGACACATCTTAAGACACCCAGGACTTGTTCAGTTGGTTTTTGAAGGAAGTGTAGGTGGCAAGAACGGTAGGGGTAGACCAAGGTATGAATATGACAAACAGATTAGAGCAGATGTAGGATGCAATAGTTACGTAGAAATGAAAAGGTTAGCACAGGATAGGGTGGCATGGAGAGCTGCATCAAGCCAGTCTATGGACTGATGACTCAACAACAACAACAACAAAAGTATAAAGCTGCTGGCTTCTTTTGTGTTTTGAATACATCTGTAGCCATGAAGGAATTGTAAGAACAGTATCAAAGAGAAGAAAATATCACTTCAATGTATTACTTCACTTTAATGGTTCATTTTAATTAAATTACTTCCCTGAAAAAGTAATCACTACCACAACCACCACTCATTTAACCACTAAAAGAGGGTGTGGAACTGCAAGGGAAGTGTATTTCTCTGAAATTGAACGTTCCAAAATATGAATTCCTAGTATAAACAATCTTCGGGAGCATCCCATGGTGAAATACATATACAGCAGAGTCTCGTTAATCCAAACTAATTGGGACCGGAGTCTGTTCGAAATTTTCGGATTAACTGGAAAATATGTTCTAATAATTATCTTATTATTTTTACATCCCGCTAACTACTTTTATGGTTTTCGGAGACGCCTAGGTGCCAGGATTTTCTCCCGCAGGAGTTCTTTTAAGTGCCAATAAATCTACTTACACGAGGCTGACGTATTTGAGCACCTTAAAATACCACCGGACTGAGCTAGGATCGAACATGCCAAGTTGGGGTTAGAAGGTCAGCGCCTCAACCATCTGAGGAAAATAGTGTCTACAATACAGTAGAATACATACTGTAATTTGGAATGTCCATTCTTTAGCATTTACTGATGTGATGTTTATGAGACGCTGGTTTAACACTGCATCTTCGAGTAGGTTTCAATCACTACGGCAAAGGAAATTAACACACTTTGTAAAGATAAACGATCAGTGATTGATGGTTTATGATGATTAATTATGTTTCCATTAAGTTATTCTTGTAAAATATGACTAATAAAATGCAAGTAAATCTTCATTCTATAATGTCTTCTTTCATTTCAATAAGGAAAAATGAATATTTCAGTTTGGATTAACCAGACTTTCGGATTAACGGGTTCGGATTAACGGGACTCTAGTGCATTATAAAAAACGTAGAACTTCTAGTATCAGACCAAGACAGATAGCCTACTTAGAAGATACGGAACCACTGAAGCTTATAATATATTGAGTTTTTTAGTTTACGCTGAAGTTTAGCAGATTCTTTGACTTCCCTATTATACTTGGTGCACCACCAAGTTACACAGATGAAGCAAAGAACTCTGAGAAACTTCTGCTGTAAAATATTGCCATGGCCACAACCAACATGGTGAAGCCAAAAAAAATTCAATCTCCCTTTCCAAATTCCCTGCTAGAGTTTTAATCAAATCTGCCATCTTTCGATCTGCATCAAGTATTTTCTCAACGAGAGTCACGCCCCAAGCAACAGCAGAAATAAGACTTTCCGAGGGATATGTCAAGCGTCTTTGATTCGGGTCCTTCTCTCGAGAGTCAATGACTTCATGCAGAAAAAGATCTGTGTCAGCACAACACAAAACAGACCTGCAACTCTCGCAGGGACCAAGGTCCCAGAGCCTCTTTGCAATATAGCCACTAACATAGGCTGTAGAGCGCATAACGCTGTCACCTGTATATCTGGCCTCATCAGAATCAACAGTGACAGGCATTATGTCATCCACAGGCTTGGAAGTAGGTATATTGTTATCTTCAGGCACATTAGGTTCATGACCACCACAAAGGAACTGTTGTAAATTGGACAGAAGCTCTGCATCATCGTTTATGCAATTGGAACCTCGCAGGATGTCTCTAAATGCCAAACCATTGATGATGCAGGTCTTCAGTGCATCTACAAACTGCCACATTGTGGGATGATCATTGCAACCACAATGTGATCGAATTAACCCAAACACATTTTCAAGAGCATCCTGATTAAGATATCTCACCTGCAAATAGCGAACCTCAGCAGCCAGGTTCTCACAGGTGCGGTTGAAAGACTTGATATTTGTCCATAAAAGCTTCATAGCCTTAATGGATGTAATCCAAGCATGCTGGAAGGGCATTTACTTCTCTTTTGGAGACTGACCTACAACCCTGGAAGGTACTATGAAAATCAAAGAGTCCAAACATTTTACGGCCTCTTCCCACATCTTCCAATGTGGACTGTTAACTTCCAATCGCACTTTGAGTGGAGCTCCGTCTGTAAAAAAGTACGAGATAAACCAAGTCAGTGATATGTGACAATTATTAGTAAGTTTCTGTTACCTAGGTATACTTGCTCATTCCTATTATAAGAAATATGCTACAATTGTACTCACTCATAGGATACGGCAAACATCCATTGACCGGGCGAGTTGGCCGAGCGCGTAGAGGCGCGCGGCTGTGAGCTTGCATCCGGGAGATAGTAGGTTCGAATCCCACTATCAGCAGCCCTGAAGATGGTTTTCCGTGGTTTCCCATTTTCACACCAGGCAAATTCTGGGGCTGTACCTTTATTAAGGCCACGGCCGCTTCCTTCCAACTCCTAAGCCTTTCCTATCCCATCGTCGCCATAATACCTATCTGTGTTGGTGCGACGTAAAGCCCCTAGCAAAAAAAAAAACATCCATTGAAGGAGTCCATTAAGTCATCAAACAGTTTGCAGTATTGTGCAGTCGCAGGGCCAACCGATGGCAAGAAGCCTGAAATAAATAATGTGAATGAATGAAACTGGACATTAAATATTGATCGTCAGGAGTAATTTTCTACAGCCTGTACATTTAAAATTCCATGAGAAATATAAGCTCACCATTTCGAACTCCATTTTGCAAGGCACAAACAACAGTGTTACTGAGGACTTGGGCAGCAATGCTGACATTCATCTTCGCACGGGAATCAGGTGCTATGTGTGTATCGGTCAGTTTCTTGAGTGCATGAAATGGAAATTTCTTGTCATCCTCATATACTGCCTCTATGTGCTTCCAGATTGCTACACCTTCAAACTGCAAGCTGGTAGTCGTGACAACAATTTTCGCATCATATTTCAAGAGACTGTTCCGAGCACACTTAAGGAGATGGAGAGGATCAAAAATGGTGACAATGCTCTTGCCTCGGAAGGAGAAAACCGGATCATCAGTTGATAACAAGTTCTTTCCCGTGAGCTCTTTCAGTGCTGCTCTGTTGCTGGGACCAAGATCACACACCGTAGCCATGACATTGGCTCCAGCATCAAAACAAGCACCGAGCACCTCCAGGATGAGCTTGCTTAGGTACACTGATGACATCCCACTGTTACTGAAGTAAAAAGCAACGGGTTGCTTCGCCTTCCGTACCAGTTCACGAAGCATGAACACCAGAGCATACTTCGCCGGAAGGTTAGTCCTACCCAGGTGTCCACGATCCTCCAAACCATCAATGCAATCAAATTTCGAATTGTAACGCAGGCCCTCTCTCAGTGACATCTCGTCAAAGATGAGATAGCACAGTCTGTCACGATCCGACATTTCCTTCAGTAAATGCTTGAGTGTGGTCCCAGCAGTGTAGGGCACAGAATTAATCAAGGATTGCAGTGTCCTTTTACAAGGGAGCACAAAAACTTTATTCAGGACTGGGTAATATCTTGGGCTCCTCTTATAAACAGACAGTGCTAAGATCTTCTCTTCTATGGTCCAGCGCCTTCCCCGTGGTCTCTTCTTCGAGCAACGTAATTGTGACCTAAAAATAGTAGCTGCAGATGTTGACATTTGCTTCCGTAAAAACTGCTTGCTTTTACAAAAGGAAATATCTCTCAGCTCCTTTTTCTTAGCCTAATACTTCTTTTGCAACCGAAAGAAGGCCTTGTCTCTCATCTGATCGTAATTCAAAAGTTTTTCCTTTAAAGGAGTTAACTCTGCCTTAGTACACATCTTCCGATGAGACAAGGCCAATCTCTTCCTTTTTCTCTTCCCTGAGCCAGTTGATAATGAGGTACTTCCTGCATCAGTGTCATTAATAACTGAATCAGTAACAGAAGAGGCTACAAATGAAGGCTCGGAAGATTCCTCAAGTGGTAGGCATCCTAGACTTGTATCGGAGACATCTGGGATTGGAGGACCAAAGGAAAGGCGAGATACACAGCGTGGTGTAGGAGTTAAGGTGCTGGGCAAAGAAGGATGGATCTCAAGATTGCTTGAGGACAGAAATGGAGTTGGGTTACAAGGTTCTACAGGAATCGGAGAGACAGGAGGAGTAGGCTGAACAGGTGGAGATACATGGGGAACATGATTGAGGGGATGAGAAGGTGCACGAAGTGAAGGTACAGCATTCCTATTAAGCCTCACCAGTAACTCGTTCTGATAGCATGTGTTAGTGAAGTAGGCACTGCAGACGTATAAATGCGTACAGTCCTTCGGCGCCAGCCCCAACAACCGTTCGTTTTGGCAAAATGCCACCCACTCCTTAAATCTGTAACAAATGATACAAGTACAATTAGAAACGCTGAATCTATATCATTTAATAGAATGAGTAAAATGGTAACAGTAAACGTTAGTGATTAGACACAGAATAGTTATGTATAAGGTAATTCAAAATCGGCAATTTTTACGTGATGTTATGCCGTAAAATATGATCTCACAGGTTTTTGAAATATATATAAATATGACCTCTTACCTTCCTTCGGATTTCGGGAGGAGATGAAACTTCACGTCAGAATTCCGTGAGTTATTCCCACACCCGTAAACTAAACAGTTTTTCTTTCTATCCATTGTTCTCCTCATTTTGTTTGCTGGAATTCTATTTCTAACAACGCAAGCACATGGATAGAATAGAACGCCAAATAACAACACAATCAAAGCCGAGATCAAAGCAATAGCAGCATGGGAACTATCACTTAAAATCGATACAAGTTCGTAATAATAATAATAACAATAATGTTATTTGTTTTACGTCCCACTAACTACTCTTTTACGGTTTTCGGAGACGCCGAAGTGCCGGAATTTAGTCCCGCAGGAGTTCTTTTACGTGCCAGTAAATCTAGATACAAGTTCGAACAAGGTTAATCGATTGGATAAAGTCGAATTCGATGCAATCCAGCAATCTTATTTCCACAATGCTTGTCGTTATATGACCAATTAATTAGTTAGAAGGGCCCACTGAATGAGTTTAGACTTGAAATACTTCACTTCGAAACAAACTGCCTTTAATTATTAGCATCGCTCATTTCATGCTTACTTGCGTGCCATCTACTGAACCTGTACATAACTATCTACACGTTACGAATGACCTCCAGCGCCATCTAAAAAAGAGACTGAAACTACCTGAAGCTGGCTACAGATTGGAACCAAAAGCCCTATTAGACTTTCACCCCCCCGGTCTCGACTCTTCGCGACTCCGTTCGCAGTCCATCCCTACGTGGAACTATGATTCCAAGTAGTTCCGACAATAGTTGTTAGATGGCGTTAGTGCATCATTGGAGTAGACACTGCAGTCGAGAGTGTCGGTTCCAGAGGTAACAGTCTCAACTCTTCGCAACTCCGTTCGCAGCCCATCTTTAAAGAAAATATTACTGGTAATGTTGAAACTGGTACAGTGGTTATTTAAATCATAATATTAAGAACTTAATTTTTATTTGATCCTTAACCGTGTACGTATGAATTTAATAATAATAAATTGAATTCTAGGGCTGCGAACGGAGTCGCGAAGAGTCGGAATTATAGTTCCACGTTCCTCCCTTGGTAACTCGTGATACGATGAATACAAGATGATTATTAGCAGCAAACATTAAATATTGTTTCGGGATTTTATCATCGTTAGTGGTTAAAACTGTAGGTCTATTTTGACGACAATGATGATAATGATGACAACAATTGTAGTGGTAATAATAACCTGACAGTGTACTTTTACACAGTCGCCAATACTGACTCAACGAGTTCAGCTCCGCGCTGTCGCGAAAAGGCGCTTTTGTGTATACTACATCTACTACTACTACTACTACTAATAATAATAATAATAATAATAATAATAATAATAATAATGTCGCCTCTGTGGTGTAGTGGCTAGCGTGATTAGTTGCCACCCCCGGAGGTCCGGGTTCGATTCCCGGCTCTGCCACGAAATTTGAAAAGTGGTACGAGAGCTGAAACGGGGTCCACTCAGCCTCGGGAGGTCAACTGAGCATGGATGGTTCGAGTCCCACCTCAGCCATAAGTGGTTTTCCGTGGTTTCCCACTTCTCCTCCAGGAAAATGCCGGGATGGTACCTCACTTAAGGCCACGGCCGCTTCCTTCCCTCTTCCTTGCCTGTCACATCCTATCTTCCTATCCCTCCACAAGGCCCCTGCTCAGCATAGCAGGTGAGGCTGCCTGGGCGAGGTACTGGTCCTTCTCCCCAGTTGTATCCCCGACCCAAAGTCTGAAGCTCCAGGATACTGCCCTTGAGGCGGTAGAGGTGGGATCCCTCGCTGAGTCCGAGGGAAAAGCCAACTCTGGAGGGTAAACAGATTAAGATAGAAGAAATAATAATAATAATAATAATAATAATAATAATAATAATAATAATAATAATAATAATAATAATAATAATAATAATAATAATAATAAAAATGTCCGCCTCTGCGTTTTAGTGGTTAGCGTGATTAGCTGCCACCCCCGGAGCCTCGGGTTCGATTCCCGGCTCTGCCACGAAATTTGAAAAGTGGTACGAGGGTTGGAACGGGGTCTACTCAGCCTCGGGAGGTCAACTGAGTAGAGGTGGGTTCGATTCCACCTCAGCCATCCTGGAAGTGGTTTTCCGTGGTTTCCCACTTCTCCTCCAGGCGAATGCCGGGATGGTACCTAACTTAAGGCCACGGCCGCTTCCTTCCCTCTTCCTTGCCTATCCCTTCCAATCTTCCCATCCCTCCACAAGGCCCCTGTTCAGCATAGCAGGTGAGGCCGCTTGGGCGAGGTACTGGTCATACTCCCCAGTTGTATCCACCGACCAAGAGTCTGAAGCTCCAGGACACTGCCCTTGAGGCGGTAGAGGTGGGATCCCTCGCTAAGTCCGAGGGAAAAACCGAACCTGGAGGGTAAACTGATGAATAATAATAATAATAATAATAATAATAATAATAATAATAATAATAATAATAATAATAATAATAATAATGCAAAACTTAACGTGGTCCTTGAATTATAATGATAACCTACAACCTGTTTTCCAGTCAGTGACCGGGTCAGGAATGGAATGAATGACGCCCCCATCCTGCGGCTAGGATAGGAATTGTACCGGTTGCCGAGGCCTGTGGCACTCCTCTAGGGCAATGATGAATGACTGACAGATAAAATGAAATGATGTGGTAGAGTGATGCTAGAATGGAAGATGACAGGGCAAACCAGAGTACACCGAGCTCGATAGCTGCAGTCGCTTAAGTGCGGCCAGTATCCAGTAATCGGGAGATAGTGGGTTCGAGTCTCACTGTCGGCAGCCTTGAAGATGGTTTTCCGTGGTTTCCCATTTTCACACCCGGCTGTACCATAATTAAGGCCACGGCCGCTTCCTTCCAACTCTTAGGCCTTTCCTATCCCGTCGTCGCCATAAGACCTATCTGTGTCAGTGCGACGTAAAGCAAATAGCCAAAAAAAACGGAGTACCCGGAGAAAAACAAATCTCACGGGGAGAGACCGGGATTTGAACCACGGAATCCAGCCCTGAGAGGCCAACGCGCTGGCCCCTGAGCCACGGAGGCTTTTAATGGTGTAAACTATGTTCGAATTATGTTAGAGGATTTACCCATATTAGATTTGTTTTCATCGTTCATATGCAATTCATAATGATTTACCATCGATATCTGTTTATCATTTTCCTGATCACGACAAATAAGGACGTGAAATTCAATGTCCGTGGTCTGCTATGCCGATACTTTCTGGCATGACGCGTTTAATTTTATTTCAACTACACGATTACGCTCGTCGTCTTCGTTAACGATATCGTACTTCACTCTACAATACGCTTAAAAATCCCCAATGGGCAAATGAGCAGCAACATGTATGATATTTCATGTTATTTTCCGCGCCTCGACACGCAAGCGGCCCCGCACTGAGAGTCAAGTTCGCTTGGAGTCGCGAGGCTTCATGCGAAACGACCGTGCGGCCCCGCAATGCGCGTCAAGTTAACTTGGAGTCGAGAGGCTTCATGCGAACCGAGACCGGTGTTCGGAGTCGATGGAGTCGACGCTCTCGATTCCAGGCTTCCGTCGCGCCCATCTCTATCGCATTCTATTCTCATTCTGATCTCAGTCTACGCTCATTCTACTTGTCAACGAGAACGTCGCTACACATCGTGTGGGAACGTCATTCTCCATTCGGCTGTCACCAGGGACAGTGAAGACGTCTATCCAGTGTCTATCAAGCACTAAGAAAATTGTGCCAGCCTCAATAACTTTGATTAAATGTACTCGACCAACAAGTTTCGAATGTATGCGAATTACTAGCAGTAAGTATGTAATTTTCAATTTCAATTCAATGGACTGTGCCTTGAATTATTACTAACTGTTCTGTGCAAGTTTCAGTGAACTCATCTGGGAATACGAAATCGAAGAGAACCTCAACAGCCAACACTACAACGAGATGGAATTTACAGCTGTGTTCTTCCCATATTTCGCCGTGAGTTGCTAAACTCGCAGACCATCGCCAACGGAGGAGAAATGCAGGAATTTTTACCCTAGACTGATCAATTAAGGACGTCCCGAGCTCAACATGAAGGCTGCAGTTTAAGTTAAGTCGACTACGTTTTTTCTCAATATCTGTTTTATGTAGTAATTTATTTATTTATTCTTTTGGTGTGGTCTCTTAGTCTATTAGTTGATCTATTTCTCATCTTTCTTCATTTAACTGTTCCTAAATGTCCGAGTTAAGATGTGGATCTTTGTTCGAATATGTGAGTCATATTTCTAACCACGTTGAAAAATGATGGATCATTGAAAGTTTAATTCGTGTGTTATCATAACCATCTTTCCTTATTTATTGAATGTTGTGATATTAGTGAGTTAATCTGTGTCTTAGGAATTTATCGAGATTATATTTTCCATATATTTTTCTATGTTTCGGTGATATTTGGACTTACACTTATACCTCGTGGCAATTGCATAGTGCGTCAGGATGTTAATTCTGGAATCAGGCCATGATTTAATTAGGAGTACATGAGTAGAAGTATATGAGTTTGGATGGTATATTTAATCATCGAGACGGATTTAATGAAAGTAAGACTTGTTTCTTGTATGCCAGCGTACGTTATTATGCGACTTTTTCTGACTACATATTTTGTGATATACAATTATTGATGATGAGATTCGTCGTTGTAAGGTTGTAAATGGTACTAAGGAGTTAACGGTGAATTAATAAAAGCGATGAGAGTCGTCAGATAGAGAATCACGACGTGTTTTTGTGACGATATTTTACTATGTGATTTTGAAGGTTGATGGAGATAAATGATAGTTCTCCGAGAATACAAAATTGTAGTCGCTTTAATGAAGTCTCCTGATAATAAAAATAAGTTAGTTGGTGTACTCCAGAATTCCGACTTAATTTCTATGAATAGATTTATCCTGTTGCAAGTTGAGAAAATCATTGATTCGAAGTTACGAGTGTTTTGTATGAATATTTACTGAAGAATAATTGAATTTGGACATATATTCTAGGATGAATATCCATATCAGGCGGTAGTTCGATACCAGGCGAACTCACTTTAATCGCACGAATTCTTAACCACATGGAAACTTCACATTTTCAGTTATATCCCAAAACTGACTTCATTGGAGAGTGGGAGCATTAATTCATTCGTAGATGTGGTGTAATTAATGTAGATAGTTCTTCCACAGAATATTTTCCGTAGTTGGTAGAGTTAGTCATATTTTGTAATAATTAGAGATGTTTTTTGAATTTCTGATATGTGTTTTATTGACAGATGGACTGACCAATGGCATTTTTGTTTACTTATTACCCACGTTGCTGTCCGCATTTCAGCCTTGATAAATTTTCATTTGATTGCTTTTTTTGAGAATTGTTATGAATTTCAGTTCATTAGAAATGACCACTTAACGCTAACGTTAAATATTAATTCTCATAAATGTCTCGATTTAATTTTTACTTCTTTTCTAAAGCACATTCAAGTGAAATTTAAATTATAATAAATGTTTTCAAGAATGTAACTTCACTTAAACATTATCACAAGGAAATGTAATTTTGTGAATTCTAAATATTTTCTATTTTAACTTTCCGTTAAAACTTAATGTATTTTTCAGATTTCCGATAATTTGTACCTCGACTGCCTCGTTGCTCACGATTCAAATTATTAACTTTTCAAAATATATCGATTGAAATTGTAAACATTAATCAATACCGTTAGAAAATTAGGGCGAATAAGTTATTTCTACCATCCCATTTGCTTGAAATATTGTTATGTTACCTCATGAGACCTCATTATTTTTTTTACGTAACGATCATTTCTCACAATCAGAGTTAGTACGGATGGCAAGACATTTTTATTTTATAAATAAATTATATAAACATTTCACCTGTCATCGATATTTATTATTTCCTAAAGTACTGTTTTACCCTGCCACTTGCGTTTACTCAGCCATTAATGTCAAGTCCTTACTGAGCAACCCTCAGGTGTCTCTTGCTTTCCGACTGCTCTAACGGGCGCAATATAGTCACTGTGACATCACGTAACCGTACTGATAGGTTGACAATAAGAAAAGGTATTTTATGGGCATGCTATAGTGTTGTGAGTGTTATTGTGGTGTTCTATAGACTGAAAATCTTATAATTTATATTAACTATGTCGACATTGAAAAAAGGTCTTAATTATTAACAACAACAAAATAACAGTCTAATAATAATTGGTAGAACAGTGGAAAACAAGACGTTTGACAATAGGAATTGTGTTCAGATTTCACTTCGACACAGGTTATCAGACAGGAAACTCCGATCCCCGCAACTATCAAAGTGCATACCTCCAAAGATGATTAAATGTTGATAGTGTTCAGAAAAGTAGCGCTCCGTAACATTTTTTTATGAACCATAACTACTGTAGTATCTATCTTGCTGATTACTCGGAGTTTCGGAGTTGGAGATGTCTTATGAACACAACGAAACGTAAATGAAGGTAAGAACTTCGATTACTTCTCACTAACCAAAGACAGAGCACACTTCTCGATAGATTTGGGGGAATATACTCAGCAATTTTAACCCTTCGGCCCATGAGGCCTTGAATGCTATTTCATGACATTATCTACGGCGCTGCACAGATGTGGAAGTGGTGTGACTTTTGAACGGAATCGAACTGCCCAGAATGTGACATGCACCCTGGTGGTAGGGATCTGGGTATCTGCAATCAAAGACCTTTAGCATCGTAGTTGCCCAACGAGCAAATGACCATAATGGAATTTCTGTGCTGTCTTCTATATCCTGGTGTAAATTCCGTCTATTTGTAGATCATCGCGGACATCTCAATTTCGCTCAAACCACTGCGCACCGGAAATCATGCGTAGGGCGCGATTCTGGATGCGCAGGACTCTATCAAGGTGGATTTTGGCGGCGATACACCAGATGGACTGGCATACTCGAGGATTGGCCGAATGGAAGATTTGTACAGCGTCTCACTAACCATAGTGCGCTGCAATATCCTTAAAGCCTCGGCAGTTCGCCAGATCTTACGCGAGTTGGTGAGTGGGAGTTGTTACTAAGCATAGCCCGCTGCGATGTCCTCGTACATAGTCTCACTAATCCTGACTGTCCCTTCCTCAAGAAGGCCATAAAGGCACATAACGCCAGAAGACAGTTTCACTCAAGACTGCAACCTCAATCACAGCCCCCTCCATCTCTCCTTAGCCTCACCCACCCTCCACCCAAATTAGCAACAAATCCCGTCACCCAGCCTCACTTTACCATAGAAATCTTAAATATCGGTAATTGTATTGGCTTGTCCGGCTCCATGGAGAAATGGTTAGCGTGTTGGCCTTTGACCACAGGAGTCCCGCGTTCGATTCCCGGCGTGGTCGGGGATTTCAACCTTAATTGGTTAATTTCGCTGACACAGGGGCTGGGTGTATGTGTCGTCTTCATCACCATGTCATCCTCATCACGACGCGCAGGTCGCCTACGGCCATCAATTCAAAAGACCTGCATCTGGCGAGCCGAACATGTACTCGGACACTCCCGGCACTAAAAGCCATACGACATTTCATCTTTTACCTCGGTTCCACTGACAAATATTAGAAACAGTTTGCACAACTGTTAGCACGACATTCCTTGCCTCGTTTCTTTCTCAAATGAATGAAATGAAAAGTCTGTACCTACTGCAGGCTGGCTAATACTGAGCATGTGTCCAGTCTGCCGAGAAAAGGTTATGAGGCGAGATTAAAACATAGCTCAATGCTGAAATAAGACTTGAAATCTCAATTCCTCCCACAAAAATCCTATTTATCATAACTTCGTTACTAGGAATCATCCCTTGGATCTTTTAAGATCGTTGGTTTAAACTCGGCAGGGTCGTACCGAAATCAAAGTTACTGAAAAATGTCTTGTGTCTAACCCCACAATATTTTAAAAGTATAAGGCAACTCGCTCACTGGTGAAGACCGTCCACAACTGACGTTTTAACAGAGTGACGATTCGGAGCACAACTGAACTGTCAGGACGCAGCCCTCTCTCGATAATACCCTCGACTTATGGCGGGAGGATACTGTACGCTGTTGACTGAGCTACTCAGAGCATTCACTTTCCATACTAAAAGTCGTATCACTTCACATTTTTGCCTTGCCAAGCTCACAAAATCACTGCGTTTTGATTGATATATCTTGATTTAGAAATCGATCCTCTATTTTAGATGACTTTGATGGCTGTGGTAGTGATAAGTTTCATGGCGCAGTTGTTGATTTCGGGTATCTCGTGCCAAGGTGAGGCGTTAGCCTCCAGCCCATGCGTCGCTACTACGCGCTTTCTAATTATGAATTACCCGTTACACAATTAAAGTTGCCACTTGCACCTAAATTATCATATTTTAACCTGATGTTGGGTCCATACAAATACTTCTTTAGTTTCGGTCATATTTCACAGATCAACTGAATATTCCTGCCCGCTAGTTTTCAAACTGGGAAAATGGCGAACTTTTTTTGGCCCTTGAAGTTTGGCCGCCGAGTTTGTACTGAAATCTTCTGTACTGGCTACAGTACCATTTAATATTGATTGAAGCCAATGTTTTATTCTAATCAGACTCGATCAGATGGGTGCACTGAGGAAATGAATTCCCGATTCTGGAAACAATGTCGTGGAACTCATACTGTTATCTATTATGTAGATGCATAATCACATGTAGCACGAACGTTTTCTATAATGTGTTCACAGTTACGAGCGAGACATCGGGAAGTGCAGACGTGTGAATGAGCTGAGGTGCGCAATATGGGAATAACGATACAGCAATACAGGCTAAGAATTGGAAGATGGCATGGTGCAAGGCAGTGTTGGAAGGAAGGTGGAGTTGAGAGAGGAAGAGAAATTAGTGGTTATAAAGGACTGTTGGAGATTATGTTGTGTGCGACGGTTATTGCGACGCTGCTGGTGGTAGGAGGTATAGAAAAGAATCCGGGTCCAAACCAGGGACCGTTCGGCTGGGAGGAGCTTGAAGAGATCAAGAGAGTGGTGAAGGAAGCAAGCAAAGGAGAAGAAATTAAGGAAATGATGCAGGAACACCAGGCAACCCAAATGAAGGAGATGAAGGACTTAAAAAGTTTTATAAAAGAAGAAATTGGAGGTGTAAATGACAAGTTAGCGGAGATAGAAGATGAGGTAGAGAGCTTGAAAAAGAAGGTGGTGGTACTGGAAGAGGAATTAACAGCAATGAAGAGAGAAGTGAGGTTAGCGAGGAACGAATCGGCAAGAAAAAATGTGTTTGTGTATGGTGTACCTGAGGAAGGAACAGAATCAAAAGTGGAATTAGTATTGAAAGTGGTGGACATAGTTTCGAACAAAATGAAGATAAACTTTTCTGAAGTTGATATAGATGATATATATAGAGTGGGAAGGAACAAGGGACATAGGCCGGTGAAGTTAAGATTAATATCAACCCTGATGGCTGATATACTTCTGAGGAATGCTGGAAATTTGAAAGGATCAAACATTTATTTGAAGGCTGAGATAGAGAAAGAAGATAGGATGCGGTTGGAGGTCTATAAGCGGCATATGTGGCGTGCTAGAGCGGAGGGATTGCGAGTCAAGATAGTGGGGAGGTGTCTGGTTACTTCAGGCAGAAATTGGTCGCGATCGTGGACACAGGAGGAACTGCTGAGGATGGAAAAATGTGAGGAGGAAATGAGTTGCAGAAATCGAGAGCAGGGCGACATCAGTACGGAGAAGGAAGAGAGAAGAGGGGACTGCGGTGTCAGCGGGCAGGTAGCGAAGACAGCAGAGTCCTTGGTGAGTCAGAACAGCCCAGGAAGGAGTGAATCAACAAGTAGGACACTAGACCGAAGTGAAGTGGACACAGGTAGTGAAGAGGTGACGGGAAGGGAAAGGAGTCAGGGTAGTGACTTAACCTCCCCAAATAGGAATAATGCAGAAATAAACCTGGAGAGAAAGCAGGCGTTAAATAAGGCGAGATCCTTAAGTTTAAAAGATCTATGGGGTGGGAAAAAAGGCTCTGGCACGGAAAAGGGGAAGGATGGGGGTGAGAAGAAAGAGAGGGATGGGGTGGAGCCAAAAGGAAGAATCACGAGAAGTAAGGGGGGAAGTGGTGAAATGCAGAAGTATAGGGAGGGAGGGGGAGGAAATAAATAACTAGATATGGTGATAGGGATGCTGAATATTGAGGGGTTGATGGGGAAGTTAGGGAATAAGGAAATTGTGGATTTAGTGAAAGATTTTGAGATTATTGCTCTAGTAGAGACGTGGTTAGGGAAGGGGGTTGAAATTACATGGGACGGTTATAGAGTAGTTAACGTGTTAAGGGAAAAAATAGGGAAGAGGGGCCGAAACCCAGGGGGCATAGTAGTTTTAATAAGGAATGAGATAGATGAATGGGTGGAGACGTTACAGACTAGGGTAGAAGGGGTAGTGTGGTTGAGAGTAAAAATGGGGAAGGGGGCAGCGGAAGCAATTTGTCTGGCACTGCTTTATAACCATCCGAGCGATTCAGTGTATGCAAATAAACATTTTTTTGACGAACTGATTGAAGAAATAAACACAATTAAAGGAATGTATGCAGAAGATGGGATGATTTTATTGGGGGATTGGAATGCGAGAGTGAGCAATAGAGTACCGGTATACGGGAAAGAAGTAAAAGTAGACGGGATACTGCAAAGGAAGAGCAAGGATAATGTTGTAAATAGTTATGGAGAAAGGTTATTAGAGTTATGTGCTCTAGAACATTTATTTATTTTAAATGGGTGGATGAAGGGGGATAGTGTGGGTGATTTGACGTATATTACAACAAATGGAGGGAGTGTGGTGGACATAGGAATAAGCTCAGAGATAGCGTTAAGGAGAATAATAAGTTTTGAGGTGTTAGAATATGGGTTGACAGAACATATGCCTATCAAAATAAAATTGAGAACTTTGGTTGCTGATGAGAAGGGAAAGATGGAGGAAAGTAAGGAGAGGTATAGGAATGGAGGATGGAAGTATGTATGGGATGATAATACCAAAGAGAAATTAAGACGGCATTTGAAAGAGGAGGGAGATATATTAAGGGTAGGAATTGAAAGGGCGGTAGAAGGGAATGATATGGATAACGTGTTAAAATTAATTGAACTCCCTGTATGGAGGGTGGGGAAGAAAGTGAGGAGAAGTGTAGAGGGAAAAAAGAATAAAATGAATGGATGGTTTGATGAAGACTGTAGGAGAAAACGTGAGGTTGTAATGAGAGCCCTAGCGGAGTTTAGGAAGGAGGGTACGCAAGAAAAAAGGAAGGAATATTGTAAATTGAGAAGGGAATATAAAGAGGTATTGAATGAGAAGAAGAGAGGATGGAAGGAGACGGAAGCTGAAAAAATAAATATATATTGCAGAGAGAAGAAATTTGAGAGGATTTGGGAGTCAATAAACAAGATCAGAAGAACGAAACCGGAGGGGAAGGGAGATAAAATAGGAGAAAACGAGTGGGTTAGGCATTTTAAAAGGCTTTTAGAAGGGGAGAGGAAATTGGGTAGAGAAATAGACAAGTCACAAATTGGAAGGGAACTGGAAGTAGGCATTACAATATTGGATGGGGAGATAACAAGGCAGGAGGTAATTACAGTATTAAAAAATGCTAGACCCAAGGCTGCAGGAGGTGTGAATGGTATTTCCAATAGTGTATGGAAAGAGGTAGGGGCAAATGAACCGATGTTGAGAGGGATTGTGAAATTCTTTAATAGGTTGCTGGAAACGGGGAAATTTCCTAGAGAATGGAGGATGGGGGTATTATGCCCTATTTATAAAAATAAAGGAGCTAGTAGTGATCCAAACAACTATAGAGGAATTACACTCCTAGACTCGCTGTCAAAGGTGTACACAGGGGTTTTGGCGAATAGGATAACAAATTGGGCGGAACAGTACGGTAGGATATCTCAGTTCCAAAATGGATTTAGGAAAGGATGTAATACAGTTGATAATGTTTGGATTCTGGACACTTTGATTACAAAGTATGTGAGGATAGCAGGGCGTAAATTATTTATAGCAGCGATTGACTTAGAAAAAGCCTTTGATACGGTCAGTAGGGAGGCGCTATTTTTGAGATTAGGGGAGGTTGGAATGTCGAAAAAAATGAGGGTGGCAATTGAAACTATTTATGAGGAAGTGTTTGTGATGATTAAATTGCAGGATGGAAGGTTGAGTAAGTGTTTTGAATCGAAAAGCGGGGTGAGACAGGGATGTAAGCTATCCCCGATATTATTTATATTATTTATAAATAATATTTTAGAGGGTCATGGTGGAGATGCATGGCATTGCCCTTGGGTAGGGAAAATGGAGGTTCCGGGGTTGCTATTCGCGGATGACCTATTGATTTTGGCTTTGACGGCAAATGGTTTGCAAAAAGGGTTGGACAAGGTAGTTGAATATACTAGGAAATGGTCTCTCAGAGTAAATGTAAGAAAGACTCAGATATTGGTGTGTAGGAAAAGGGGTGGGAGAAAGAATAAGGAAGTCTGGAGGCTGGAGCAGGAAGAAATTAAACCAGGGGGAAAAATTGAGTACCTAGGTGTAATAATTAGTAAGAATGCTTCTTGGAAAAATCAGTGTAAGAAGGCAAAACTTAAAGGAAGAGGAGCGCTTGCGGTAGTAGGGGCATTAGAAAAGAAATTTCCAGACGTTAAATACAAAATTCAGAAAACGGTGTTTAAATCACTGGTAATGGGCAAAATGCTATTTGGGGTTGAAGTATGGGGAATGGAGGAAGATAGGAGTGAACTAAACCAGGTGGTGGCAAAATTTAGCAAGATCATGATGGACCTACCGAATTGTACAGCCAATGCCGGGGCCAGATTAGTCTGTAAAGAATCGATAGAGGTTGAAATAGCTAAGAGGGTGTTCAAGTACTGGATTAGATTGGAGGAAGGGAAGGGTGGGGCGTTAGTACAAGAAACGTTTAATTTTCAGAAAAGTATGACGAATGAAGGTTACTGGGTGAATAAGTGCAAAAAATGGTTACAAAAGATTGGATTGGGGGTATATGGAGAGGTCTGGGGGGATGGTAGGAATAAATGGGTATGGGAAAGGATAAAGGGAAGACTACTAGATATGGAAAGACAGAGCTTAATAGGGGAATGTAGAGAGAGAGTCTCTTTATCAGTTTTAAATAAATTGGTGGAAGTAATAAACCCGAAAACGGAGTTTGAGGGTAGAAGGGATAAGAGAGGTTTGTATTGGTGGTTATTGGGTGTTCCGAGGAATAGGGGTTGGGTAGGTAGTGAGAATAGGGATAGATGTGTGTTATGTGGAGAGAAGTGGGAGGACCTGCATATTTTTAATCAATGCCGACCTTTGGCGGAGATAAAGATCAAACTACTAAGTAAGAAGGAGCTGCATATGGTAGGGGAAAGCTATAAGATAACATCTTGGTTATGTAGAGAGTGGGAGAAAGGAACGAATATAACGAAATTCTTAAATGTGGCCAGAGCTATATTTATAAAGAAATTGAGGGAGTAACAGGGGTTGTGCAGATAATGTGGTTTGTGCTGAGGGAGAAAGGGGGAAGGCATTCTGCTCAGAGGAATGGATATCCGCCCTGAGTAAATGCGGGAAGGGTATCATGGTAATCATGATATCAGAAGAGGGGGCTTTAGTGTTAGGGGAAAGGGGGAGAGCACCTTGCCCTGTGGAAAGGTGATCCGCCCGGGGCAAAGGGAAAGCCTGAGAAAATTAGGTAAGCGTTGAGAAAAGGGGAGGTTGAGTAGGTTTGAGGGTAGTGTAAAGCTTAGTAAAAAAAAAAAAAAAAAAAAAAAAAAAAAGCGAGTTGACTGAGTGAACTAATGGACTTGGAATGGAGTACTGTCTGTTGGTGTGTAAATGAGGAGTGAAAAAAAAAAGGGATTGTTTGTGAGGAAGAAGTATAAAGAAGGTATATGTGATAGAATTGAGATAGATTAAGTGGGAATGTAGTTAAGGAGAAAATGTTGGCAGTATGGAAATTATGAAAGTAGGTAAAAAAATAAATAAAAATTAAATGGTGTAGATGCCTTGATGAAGGGTGTAAAATTGAGGGATTCTTGATGTTTATGTATTAAGTTTAATGTGTAATAGTAATTTAGATAGATTAAGGGGGACTGTAGTTAAGGAGAAAATGTTGGAAGTATAAAAATTAAGTCCAACGGTTTGAGGCAAGTGTGGTGTTGTAGATTGTGAAGACTGAGTGAACTGATGGACTTGGAATGGAAACTGTCTGTTTGTGTGTAAGTGAAAAAAAAATGTTGATGTTTAAGTCTTAAGTTCAAGAAGGTGAGATGTAGTGGGCGGGAATAGTGCGAGAGAGGAGAAGGTGGCGTATCAAGGGAAGAGGGACGGGTTGGGGCTTGACCCAACCCAAAGAAGCTAGGCTTTAGCATGTCTGCACGGCAAGAAAAGAAAAAGAAGAGGGAAGGTAGTGAGCTGACAATGAACAGAGAAGGTGTGACGTATATAGCGGAAGTGTGTGACAAGCCATGTGATGGGTCCGGTTTCCGCCAAGCTGGCTTGGCACACATGGTAGGTAAGGAATACATTGTCAGCAGGTGTAGGTGAGAAATAAGATCAGTTCTCACGTGGCGAGGCTGGTCCCTGCGATCAACGGGTTGGTGGGCATGTATTCCATACCAGGGCTGACGCAGAGACCGGTCTACTATATATATTTTTTTTCTAGGTGGTTGGTAGGAATAGGGGAATAGGGAAATAGGGTAATTTGTAGTGCGGTGCTTCCTGCACGTTTGCCGGCTATCCGCGTGCGTGTGGGAGGACACTGAGTAGATTTAGAGGTAAATAATTTTGCTAAGTAGTTTTAGGAGAGATGTAGTGCCTAGTGTTTGTTTGTTTGTTCTTTTTGTTTCTGGGTTTCGCTCTGTCTGTCTTTATTACCTGTAAAGCCGATGGTGTATTCTAGGGTGGGTAATAAAGATATGTATGTATGTATGTATGTATAATGTGTTCATTTTATCCAAAACATACTTGCTCTTACTCGGGTGCGGTGCATTCGGTACAGGGGGTATCCGCGATGATGTTACAAACTTTCAGGGATGATGGAGGACGGCACATGGATCTATTTGAGATAAGGAACCGTAGTCCGGAAACGTCCGAGTAAAAATATATTAATAATTCAATTTGTTTAACGTCTGTCCGTTGCTAACAGACGTCGAGGTGTCGGAATTTCGTCCCGCAGTAGTTATTCAACGTGCCGGTAGCCAACGACATGAGGTTGTCAAGTTTAAACACCCTTAAAAGTCACCTTAAAGAACCCGTTAACTTGGGATTAGTAGAACAACGCCGTATCCACTATACCACTGCGGCCGGCAATCAAAAGTTAAAATAATAATCGGTCTGATACCTCTGACTGTACTATACACTGCATATCCTAAGAGTAGAATAGGGGAGACAATCCCGACGAGCAGAGGAGGCTAGGATAATAACTCAACCACTCCAATGCAGATGGCGTACTGTGCACTGACGTGATCGGTGTGCGAAGTGTCTACTGTAGGCTTCAGTCTGTGTTTAAGCGTTCAATCACTACAATCACTATTGATCTGCAATTAGGTTAGTCACCCAGGTGGCAGATTCCCTACGTTTTGTTCTCCTAGCCCTGTTTTAAATGATTGCAAATAATTTGGAAATTTATTGAACATCTCCTTTGGTAGATTAATCCAATCCCTAACGCCCCTTCATATAAATGAATATTTGCCCCAATTTGTTCTCTTGAATTTTCCAGGGCTAGGGAAAATGTGATCGTTCTAAGCGGTAACAGCAAAAATTCTGATGCATTAAGTGAGGTATTTTTATATAGATGTAATACGATAGAAAACGAGATGTTCAATCACTATTGATCTGCATTTCTGGCAGTCGGCCAGGTAGTTGAAGTGGTACGTTGATCAGCTCTATCCAAATAGAGTTGTACCCGGTTACGGAACTTGCAGATATGGTGTTCGTGTATGGGCAAGCAAATTGAAGCAGCAGAGAAGCCGACCGGTTGTACAAGACGAAATATCCACGTAGGAGACATCCGGCTCACGCTATATTTCTACGACTATTCCAACGATTAAGTGAAACAGGGCAATTGGTACCACAGTACAATGACCGAGGAGGACGATGCAGTGCTTGCTCGCGTGGATAAGGCGCTTGCAATCAGTACTCGAGCAGTTCCACGTAAAATGAATGTTTCATATATGACTGTATGGCGGGTTTTAAGTTAAATGCAGCTACATCGCTACCATGCACAGAAAGTGCAGGCTTTGAGTCCTGATGATATTGCACCTCGAGTCGTGTTCAGCCAATGGGTCTTACAGCGCCTTACAGTCGATCCTCTCTTTCCTGCGTATGTGCTTTTCACAGATGAAGCATGTTTCACCAGAGACGGAATGCTCAATAGTCACAACAGTCGTATTTGGGCCGATGAGATTCCCCACGCTCCAGTTGAGAAGAGCCATCAGCACAAACATTCAGTCACCGTGTGGGCAGGCATAGTCAATGAGTACGCAGTAGGCCCGCTTCATCTTCCTCCCAACCTAAATGGTACATAGTGCCTTATTTAAGATTTCTCTTTGACTATGTCATAAATAATAGACTAATACCAAAGGAATGGAAGGAATCTATAATAATACCAATTTATAAAGGAAAGGGTGATAAAGCCTTTGATAGAGTGGAACATGGAATATTATTAAAGAAATTGGAAGGAATAGGATTGGACATAAGGGTTACACGTTGGGTAAAAACATTTCTAAATTCAAGGGTTCAGAAAGTCAAAGTAGGAATTAACGTATCGCAGGAAGAGAAAGTTTGGAAGGGAATTGCACAGGGTAGTATAATCGGTCCGTTACTTTTTTTAACATACGTAAATGATTTAGGGAACAATATAACATCAAAAATGAGATTGTATGCAGATGACATAATTGTTTATAGGGAAATAAATACCATTGAGGATTGTTCAGAATTACAAAGGGACCTTGAGAGTATCCAACAATGGGTTGAAGAAAATAACATGAAGGTTAATGGAGGCAAATCAACTGTTACAACATTTACAAACAGGAGTTTTAAAACTGAATTTGAATATACTTTGGATGGGGTAGTTATCCCAAAAGATGGCAAGTGCAAATACTTAGGTGTAAGATTTGAAAGTAATTTGCACTGGAAGGGTCATGTGGATGACATTGTTGGGAAAGCATACAGATCGTTACATGTCATAATGAGGCTACTTAAAGGATGCAACAAAGAATTAAAAGAGAAAAGTTACTTAAGTATGGTTCGTCCATTATTGGAATATGCAAACAGTGTTTGGGATCCTCACCAAGAATACCTAATAAAAGAAATAGATAGTGTGCAGAGGAAAGCAGCAAGATTTGTAACAGGGGATTTCAGGAGAAAGAGTAGTGTGTCAGAAATGTTAAAGAAACTAGGGTGGGAAACTTTAAGTAAGAGAAGGGAGAAAACTAGACTTATAGGTTTATATATAGCCTATATAGGAGAAGCAGCATGGGGAGATATCCGTGAGAGGCTTCAGTTGGAAAATAATTATATCGGCAGGACTGACCACAAATATAAAATTAGAAGGAATTTTAGCAGAAGCAATTGGGGTAAATTTTCTTTCATTGGGAAGGGTGTGAAGGAGTGGAACAGTTTACCAGGGGTAGTGTTTGTTCCTTTTCCAAAATCTGTACAGATATTCAAGAAGAGAATAAACAGCAACAAAGAAAATAAATGAAATGTTAGAGGGCATTCGACCAGTGCAGGTTAATGTAAATAAAAAATGTGTGTGAATAAATTAATTCCATCCCCTGGTCTAAGGAGTTTGGACAGCCAAAGTAGGGGACTGCCTGTAGGGGTGAAGTACAGTGGGGACTTCGAGGGCCCTGAGACCGCTACGGTAGCTGTGAAGGCCCTTCAGGAACTCTGAAAAGTGGTGGTAAAAGGGGCTCTGGTTAAGACGCAGCAGGTCGTTATGCTACTTAGGTTCCAGAATGGGTAAAGAAAAGAAAAAGTAAATAAATGCAATGTAAATTTTAATCTTATACCAGTTGTACAGTATCATTTGAAGTAATTCCACATACTGTATATCAGATGACTATATTTGTAAGTAGTAGAGGAGATATTATAAGTAGAATTTTGTAAACAATGTAAATTTATTAAGGATGAGCTGTGTGTTTAATAGAAAAAATTGTTAGCGTAAATTATATAATATTGTATTATAGGAAAATTTTATTCTCTTGTTAATTTAATATTTAGTGCTTGACAATAATGTATTTTAGTGTACCATTTGCCACCGAGGTAAACACCTCATTTGCAAATAAAGAGATTTTGATTTTGATTTGATTTTGACATTGTACAGAGTGGTGCTCAGAGATGTACCTGCCTGGCTGAGTGGCTCAGATGATTGAGACGCTGGCCTTCTAACCCCAACTTGGCAGGTTCGATCCTGGCTCAGGCCGGTGGTATTTGAAGGTGCTCAAATACGTCAGCGTCGTGTCGGTAGATTTACTGGTATGTAAAAGAACTCCTGTGGGACTAAATCCCGGCACCTCGGCGTCTCCGAAAACCATAAATGTAGTTAGTGGGACGTAAATCAAATAACATTTTTATTATTAGAGATGTACCTCCGACGTTCCTGGAATACATCCCACTTGCCCTTCGTCAACGGATATGGTTCCAACCTGATGGAGCCCCAACTCACTTTGGACTGACGCTTCGTGAACTCTGGGATCAGACATTCCCTGCAAAGTGGATAGGAAGAGGAAGTCCTGTTTCGTTGCTCACTCGTTCACCTTTTCTCACCCCACTTGATTTCTTCTTGTGGGGTAATGTGTAAAGCCTCGTGTATGAGACACCTGTCGAGACTGAAGAGGATCTCTTGGCAACAATACTCGCTGCCTGCGACGCTGTTCAAACGACACCAGGGATATTCGAACGGGTACGACAGAACTTTCTGCGACCTGCATTGACAAAGGGGACTCCATTTCGAACATTTGTTGTAAATGGAGCAACTTGTGACACTTGTGCAGTTAAATCGACTTAAATGAGTAGAGTTTTGCTTAACTCTTGAATCGATCGTTCCGAAATATGGTTCCTTATCTCAAATTGATCCATTGGCCATCCTCCAAAATCCCTGAAAGTTTGTAACATCATCACAGGTACACCCTGCATGTTCAGTGGTTCAATGAACCCCTAGAAATATATAACTCTTGGTAAAAAAATTTATCAAGGGCCTATTAGTAGAAATTGGGTGTTTTGGCAGCCTTCTCCTCCACCTACTCTGCAACCATCAGCTTGCTGAATTTACAGGTTACACCTGTGGATAAAGTGAGCTAATACAATACATGATATCGACCTATATTACCGTACATTTTTGGTCTGTGTAAGTAGCCTAAATTGTATAATGGTGGCTATTACAACAGTAGATGTGGAATTTTACAACTCCCAATGAACTTACGGATTATCTATAGTACAAAGTCTTGCATTCCATTCCTTGACAAGCCAAAATTCTTCCAGAGCTTCATGAAGAATGCTGGTACCTTACCGTATATTCCGTACTTGGTGTAAAGAAAGATCTTCATTTGGGTAATTACTTTACAATGTTAGAAAGAAATGTTACATGTTGTATCTCTTCATACGGTTATGAGAGTATTCAGGAGTTGTAATAAGGATATAAAGTAGAGGGCGTATACATCTCTGGTAAGACTCCAATTAGTATATGATTCCAGTATATAGGACCCACATGACAATTAATCTAGGGAAATGTTCGATGAATTTCACAAGTTCTTTACAATCAAATAATAATATTAAATATGATAATAATAATGCTTTAATAATAATAATAATTTCGTGTGGCTATTTCTAGCCGGGTGCAGCCCTTGTAAAACAGACCCTTCAATGAGGGTGGGCGGCATCTGCCATTTGTAGGTAACTACGTGTTATTGTGGTGGAGGGTAGTATTATGTGTGGTTTGTGAGTTGCAGGGATGTTGGGACAGCACAAACACCCAGCGCCCGAGCCAATGGAATTAACCAATGAAGGTTAAAATCCCCGACCCAGCCCGGAATCGAACCCGGGACCCTCTGAACCGGAAGGCCAGTACGCTGACCATTCAGCCAACGAGTCGGATATAATAATGCTAATAATAATGTTATTGTTTTTACGACCCACTAACTACTTTTGACGGTTTTCGGAGACACCGAAGTGGCGAAATTTTGTCCCACAGGAGTTCCTTTACGTACCTGTGAATCTACCGACACGAGGTTGACGTATTTGAGCACCTTCAAGTCCCACCGGACTGAGCTAGGATCGAAACTGGCAAGATGGGATCAGAAGGCCAGCGCCTCAACCGTCTGAGCCACTCAGCACGGCAAAACAAAGAAAAGACTAGGTAGGCAATTGATAGAGAATCTGCGTCCTGGGTGGCCGTCTTAAAAGCAGATCAATGATTGATTGATTGATTGATTGATTGATTGATTGATTGATTGATTGATTGATTGATTGATTGATTGATTGATTGATTGATTGATTGATTGATTGATTGATTGACTAGTTGTATAAATAAGATGATCAAAAACGAATTTATTAGTAAATGTATAATTTACCGGTAACTGCTCTTCAATGCCTTGCCTCCAATATCTTCACATAAATTCAAGCTCTGCTAAGCAACTCCACATCTCCATCACATGTTCGCATGTCGTCCAGCGTAAAATAACTAGTTCGGGTTATTGTGACGTTCCTCTTAAGTGATCTTATCACTATTTTTTTACATGTTGCTTTGCGTCTCACCGACACAGATCGGTCCTTTGGCGACAATGGGATTGGAAAGGGCTAGGAGTAGGAGAGAAGTGGCCGTGGCCTTAATTATGGTACAGCCTAGCATTTGCCTGGTGTAATAATGGTAAAACGCGGAAACCATCCTTAGGGTCAATTTGTTTTAAATTACTGTTAAGTTCATTATTACTGTTATTGTGGCATACTCATATTTTTCAATTAGTCATCTGGGCGTATGAAATAAATAAACAAATAAATAAATAATACTCCCAGGCACATTCATAATTTAGCCGATAAAACATCAACTGACATGTCAACTGAATAATTCATGTTCAAACGGCAAAAATGAGTGCAATTGGACTTGACAAAATTGTGACTGAATGGGTGGCTATATTTCTAGAAAATAGAACTCAGATAATAAGAGTAGGCGAAGCTTTATCTGCCCCTGTAATAATTAGGAGGGGAATTCCTCACGGCAGTATTATTGGACCTTTATGTTTTCTTATATATCAATAATATGTGTAAAGAAGTGGAATCAGAGATAAGGCTTTTTGCAGATGATGTTATTCTGTAACGAATAATAAATAAGTTGCAAGATTGTGAGCAACTGCAAAACGACCTCGATAATCTTCATTGGGGTAATCACATAAAAATGATGTAAGTAAAGGGTACAGATCTCTGCACAATGTTGTGAGGGTATTTAGGGGTTGTAGTAAGGATATAAAGGAGAGGGCGTGTAAGTCTCGTGTAATACCCCAACTAGAATATGGTTCCAGTGTATGAGATCCTCACGAGGATTACTTGATTCAAGAACTGGAAAAAATACAAAGAAAAGCAGTTCGATTTTTTCTGGGTGATTTCCGACAAAAGAGTAGCGTTACAAAAATGTTGCAAAGTTTGGGTTGGGAAGACTTGGAAGAAAGGAGACGAGGTGCTCGTATAAGTTGTATGTTCCGAGCTGTCAGTGGAGAGATGACGTGGAATGGCATTAGTAGATGAATAAGTTTGAGTGGTGTCCTTAAAAGTAGGAAAGCTCACAATATGAAGATAAAGCTGGAATACAAGAGGACAAACTGGGGCTTATATTCATTTATAGGAAGGGGAGTTAGGGATTGGAATAAATTACCAAGGGAGGTGTTCAATAAATTTCAAATTTCTTTGAAATCATTTAAGAAAAGGCTAGGAGAACAACAGATAGGGAATCTGCCACCTGGGGACTGTCCTAAATGCAGATCAGTAGTGATTGATTGGACGGACACACATCCCTTGTGAGTTACTCAGACTATAATCATTGAAACATAAAATGGACCTTTGAAGCTCACATTTCCTAGTTTCAGCCGACCATGCAGCAGATAACTGTATTTTAGGTTTCTGCTCTGCTACACACTTTTACTCCAACTTGATTATATGTGCTAATAGGTAACAAAGGGTTTAATTTGGTGTTATCATCTGCTCCATTGCGGACAATTATGACAATGTTAAATGTTTTGCAGATGTGTCTCTTAAGTGTCCCTCACCGAAGAACACACTTACAGTAGCAACACAATATTTTGTTTCAACTAGAGACCGTGTGCTGGATACTTGTGAACTGAAACTGTAACACGGAATTCTATTTGTCGAATTACACATAAACGGCGAGTACCATGTTCACTGTGTAATTATGTAATACTGATTTAGTGTTCCGGGGATCACTACATTAACATTTGACACATATATTAATCATTTATATTAAGCATGGGCCGCCTCTATTATAAAGTGGTTAGTGTGATTGGCTGCCCGGGTTCGAATCCAGGCTCTGCCACGAAACTTTGAAAAGTGGTGCGAGAACTGGAACGAGGTCCATTCGGCCTCGGGGGGTCAACTGAGCAGAGGGCTTCGATTACCACCTCAGCCATCCTCCAAGTGGTTTTCCGGGGTTTCCCACTTCTTCTGCAGGCAAATACAGGGATGGTACCTACCTTGAGGCCACGGCCAGTTCCTTCCCTGTTTCTTGTATATCCCTTCCAATCTTCTCAACCCCCAAAAGGCCCCCCTTCAGCATAGCAGGTGAGGCCACCTGGGTGAGGTGTTATTCGTCATCCCCAGTTGTATCTCCGATCAAATGTCACACGCTCCAGGACATTGCCCTAGAGGTGACAGAAGTGGGATCGCTCGCTGAGTCCGTTGGAAAAACCAACCCTGGAGGGTAAAGGGATTTAATAATAATAAGAATAATAATAATAATAATAATAATAATAATAATAATAATAATAATAATAATAATAATAATAATAATAATAATAATAATAAGCATGTCACACACAGTAACTGATAAGCCAAGCTCCTTGACTAAATAGTCAGCGTAGTGGCCTTCGGGTTCGATTCCCAGCCGAGTCGGGAATTTTAGCCACATTTGGTTACTTCCTCTGGCTCGGGAACTGAGTGTTTGTATTTGACTTCACACACAATTTCATTAACACACTACACTGCTAACACCACAGAAACACGTAGTAGTTGAATAACCGAGCGATTTGATTGTGCGGTTTGCAGCACATTGCTGTTAGCTTGCATTCGGGATAACTGGGTTCGAATCCAACTGTCGGTGGATCTAAAAATTATTTTCCTTGGTTTCTGATTTTCACATCAATCTGGGGCTCGTCCTTTATTAAGGGCACGGTCGCTTCCTTACCAGTCCTAGCCCTTTCCTACCACATCGTCGTCGTAAGACCTGTCTGTGTCGGCGCGACATAAAACAAATACAGTGGAAGCCCGGTTAAACGCAGTCCGATTCGCCGCGGTTTCGAATTGAATGTGGTGCAATGTATGTTATTTCTTTAATGTAGTAACGAACTGCATAGATGGATTTTGCATTACAATCTATAACTTTTACCGACTCCGCGCTAAACATAATGTTACGAATAAAACAGCGTCTGTTTTATTGCTCGATTGTTTCAGGATAACCCAATAAATGCATACACATATAAACACACAAAATTCTAATCAAACATGAATGGCCACACTTACTAATTGCTGTCTATTTACAAGCCTCTCTTCCTTATGGCACAGTAGGCGGTCCGACGCGTTGCTGTTACCTGGAACGACTAATCGTTAATTCCACTTCCCCAAGTCCAGTCATCTCATAGAGCAGCCGTGTGTAGGCCACTGGATTTGAACACAGGGCTACGGGCTACACAACACACGATGACTATTGCTTGCTTCAACTCCAGAGACAGTCTATTAATGCACACACTCACATGCTGTGAACAACTAAACAACAACAGTTCAACAGTATTTCCCAACCGGGCTAACAACGGTTTTGATATAACTTAATAGCTAGCTTGGTAGCTATTAATGTAGCTCCACCAAGAGCACACGTGAAGCTAGAGGACTGCTACGAACACGAGTAACTTTACCCTCAGATAAAATGCCACCTAATTTTCGCAGATCTAATGCCCGTATTGGAGAGAGAAACAAAACTTGTAGTAACCCTCAGCTACCTGTTCTTGTAGACCAGAGGTGCTCAGGTGGGCGCCAGTTGAGTCTAGCCCAGAGTGGCCGGGCTGGCCTGACGTAAATGCGGGCAGCTTACATAGCAAGCATACGTCACAGCGAAGCGACAGAGCGAGCACACTTGACAGGGAAGTGAAGCAGTGTCACTCGACTGTGACTACGAAGTTCTCCTCCACCACTCAGCGAAATGTTGATTCGCATACAGTATTAAAAAGAAAAACACTGTAATCGCAAGAAAACTGACCTTTCCAACAAATTCCGGTTAGATTTATTGCACTTATAATGAACAGTCAATTTTATTTTCTTATATTTGTATAATCAAAGAAAACTGACACGTTACAATTGTTGTTACACTGTACAAAGATACAGAGTTTAAGCGTACAAGCTACGATGTACAATTCCTTGGATGGGAATTACAGTATTTCCATTAAAAAAATTAAATTCCTGTTATTCTATCAGCAAAACGTAATATATTTAGATAATTCAACAAGTTTAATGCTTGATTTTGCACATTGTTGTAAGTGTCATGTGACGTTTCCCGTTCACTGAATTTCTGAAAATAATATTATAAACTTATCAGGCCTCCAATGATAATAGCTAGCTTCTAAATGGCGAGGGAGTTTCATCACAAACGAAGACATAGATATTTTCTACCCAATATTAAAGTAAAACAATAACAACAATCTAAATGTATCTACCAAATATGTATACAGTATGGCTTCAGAAGAATGAGGTTTTCATTTCTGTTAGAGCACAGTAGGAAAATATAGTGTTAATTATAATCTTCCTACGCATTTAACTTTGTTGGTAATCCATGAGTAGTTGTTGCGAATTTCAAACTTTTATTTCAATTATCATTTCTATTTGTGCTTAGTAATAACCTATTGTAATTAGGATAAGTCTGAACGCAGTTTAAAAATTATTTTAGTGTATTGTAGCAGCTTATTAGAAATTCTTATTAGAAACTCTCTTACTCAAATTCTGTTTTACTTAGGGGAGCCTTAACTGCAGTATAGAATTGTGTAATTTTTGTGTATTCCTTTCGGTGCTCAGTAATTAACAGTGGTTTTTATCTGTTAGGGTGTTGTAAGATAAACATAGAATACGACTAAGTAGTATTATAGAGTAGTAGTATATTAATTACCTAATTGTCGTGTGATCTTTGAGTACTAACCTAAACAATATTTCTTTTCGTTCGGGTGTGGCGAGGCATTGAGGGGTATGAAGGAGGAGTTGGAGACTTTGAGGGAGATAATTAGGATTCTCACAGAAGACAGCAAGGAAGAGAGGACTCCCTCAAACAATGTACAGCAGGGCTGTCCAACGTTCGTTTCTACGCGAGCACATTCACATGATAACTAAGGGAATGCGGGCGCCAGGTACGATTCCACTAATTCGACTATTGTTATCGGTACTACAACGACTATATATTAATAATCATAATAATAATAATAATAATAATAATAATAATAATAATAAATCTAGAATTAAAAATTATATGAAAATATATTTACTCACATAATTAATGTGAAATCTGGCACTGCATGCTCGCTGCAAGTTGAGGAAAGTCTGGTGTGTAACTAGAACAGGCTGCTCTTCACGTGTCATCCAGGTGTGAGTGTCAGGTAGGATCGGTATTTGTTTTTTATTATGTTCATAGTCGAAAACGCGACTTCACAAAGATATTGCAACCTTTCAAAGGCATCAGTACATGAACCAGTTACCATTGTTCATAAATATGACGTTAGAATGGAGCACCATCGGTGAGCTTCGAACTCAGCCCGGTTTGTCGAAGCCTCACCCTCCCCTACTAGAATAGTTCGCTAGCTGAGTCGGTATCGCATTTTCGGGTCTGTGGACTGTCCGATGGGGGCGGTAAGTCCTTTAGTAATAGTCTCTATAGTAGGGGTAAAAGTTAATTATGAGAGGAATACCATTTCATTACTAATGAGAAGAGAGACAATATCTTGTATAATAAATTTTTACTTATACTAGTGAAACACATTATTTACATGGGTATGCCATACAAACACCTTACATATAGTAACTTGGGTAATCTTGACGTTTAAATGTTCGGTAGTCCTTTCTACACTTCATTATACGTTTAAATATTCCAACTTAAGAAAGGCACTCCCTCTTGGGTTATTTACACTATCTCAGATTTTGAGAGGCGTTTTCTCTCTAATTATTTCACTTTACATTTACACTAATCACTTTACACACAAATCTATTCAACATAGGCATACCCAGCTGTAATCCTGTTTGTTTGTCGAAAATTAATATATTCAATTTGCATCAAATTATGATATAAGTTTGCTAGTATCGTATGGACTGAGATAAGCAATTTACACTCCCAATCCTTTGAAAGTCGCGTTACAACACTACTTTAAGTTAAACGTTGCCAAATATGCATTATGATAAACACGCTCATTTCATTAGGATTTTTATCACCACATATATCAGGACATTATTTACACAACGATGTTACCTATGGACAAGCATTTAGCGACTTCAATACCAGACATCATAAACAGAGTATTATAGCACTACCTGCAACAAATGGACAAGAATATATACACTTCACATACACATAATGGGCCGCAGGTGGTTTTATTCACCTGCCGCTTGTGACAGGAGGCTTTACTGTCTCCTGCAATGAACTCAGGACCTTCTGAGACAGGGTATATCTGACCTGGAATTCCCTATACGCTGTGAAAAGAAATAAATTGGAGGGATCCTTCATTTAATGCTCATTTGGAATCTCTGCGACGTTGGCTCTTTTTAAATTAACACGCGTAATCTTTGTACCGAAAAGGAAAGAAGCTCGCTACTTGTATCTGTTTACTTTCAATGTAGAAAACACTTCTCTTCGTCCCTACAGCCAGGATCGTAAATCTATTCAGCTGATAGCCTTCCAAGACCCATTTCTAAAGGGCGGCCACTGGGCCGTCTTCATACAATGACTTCGCAGTAAACGACCTTGCTTTCTTTTTTTTTTCAAGCCACTACGGCCTCACATTCACTGTCGGCTATGTCCGGCCGTAATTAACATATTCACAACACGAGATCCACTTCGTGTACATTACTAAAGAGTTCCAAGGGAACTTAACATTCTCATTTCACACTATATATTATGGCTACCGCCTGTTCACCCATTTCATTTCTCCTCTCGGTACATTGACTACGATGCAGATTTATTGATAATCTCCTGCCATCAGGGTCCAAATTAACTTGCTCATTCGCGAACTAATTAGCGATGTAAGATATATACCCCAAACTCATGCTCCATTCGTTGTTCCAGCAGTTTTAATCTCTAGTAAGGAGGATTTCCTAAGAGCTTATGAAGTACAAAAAAAATCAGTTACTGAGATATCTTTGAGGACTCCTATTGGCTGTAGAAAGATGATAACTGGAGTCGTTTACGTAGAATATTTAAGCCCTTTTACTTGACAGTACTTCACACATAATTAATCTGAGGTCCTTAAATTTACGTCATGCATTATCAAACCCTTGTAAAAAAAATGGAAGTAAAGTATGGTCGTTCCCAAACCATGAAGAAAGTATTCTATAAAAGACCCAAATAAAATGAAATTATAATTATTATCCCTCTGAAATGGCGTGCTTGCAGTCTACGTTATATCTAAGTGAAAAATTTACATATTTACAATGGGACACGACCTTCAAAGAAATAAATACTTGGAAATGTACTCAGCCTTCTGGATACCACGTTCACAGCTTTACAGGGAGGCACTCCATGGATTTTAGACTGCTTGCATCACGTCATCGGCGATGTGAAGACCCATGATGACTTCCTGGCAGGTCACGAACATGACGGCTTGATCTGGTATGACGTTCTCGACGTTCTCTGCTACACCAGGCGAAGACAGCTAGGCGTCTGGTTCTCTCTAATATGCAGGCAAAATTCTGGCATTCAGATGGGCGTCGGCGTTCACTCCGGCGTTCACGTAGACATGTAAATGAGGGGAAACTATCTCAAGTGAATACGTTAGTTTATCACACACCACAATTTGAACATATGGTTGGATTTGCTCAATAGCACGAGCATTCCAACCTAATGTCGGTAATGTCCCAGAAGCCCGACATTAATCCCTTCTCATTTATCTATTCTTTTTGTAGGCAGCGATTATAGGCCCAGAAATTTCACTAGTTTCCCTAGAAACGACAGTGGTTAGGCCACTAATGTATTAGCATTCTCGTATTCATGATACTAGTTCAGGCCTGTTCTAACGCACTTAGCCGTAAGTCGAGCTCTCAACTGTACTACGGATTATTTTAACGTGGCGCTGTCCTCAATTAGGTCTACACTGAGCCGTTCACTGACTTTCTTGGTAATTCATATTGATATCAAGCACGTTCGCTCCACCCACTTCGCTAAGTACGTCACTATATATGTTAACTGAGCCGTATTAACTTAGACACATAGGAGGCTTGATGTACGACCTTTTCTACACACGGATATCAGTTATTACGGTTTCGTACCGTTCCTATTTATTAATTTGCGGCACACTGTACACGCTAACATCTCACTCAGAGGGTGATTATTTCCACATACTCACAGAATTTAATGAATCACTGTATTACACTACTCAAATTACAAGATTATTTCTTCACAAACAACTCACTCACAAACCACGACGAAATACTACCGTACTGGCGTTACAATAAGAATGCACTGGGTGGTGTCTCCTTCTCAGCTCATGAATATATAGGCGCGCTACGCTAGGGACCCGAATGCTGAGGGTGGGGGAAAAATGCAATCCTTTTTTCACACATTGGTCCGTTAATACGCAACGTACAGTAACGAACAGGATATCAAAATGTAGCTCTTGTATTCCCATCTCCACTGAGTGACTGTTATTAAAATAACTTCGTAGGTTCTGAAGCAATCTTAAAAGCGTCCTTTAGTTTCTGGCGGTGAATGATGACGAGCACAGGGGATTCCTTGTGTTCGCTGTTACTGTTAGGGTCCAACATCTGTTAGTCATTAAGACGCGCCCTTGTTTACAGCGCAGTTATCTCTCTGTCAGTTAAGTAGAGCACTTCTCGGTCTCATAATTATGCGTAAAATTCCCTGATTCAAATGAATGTTTGCGCTTAATTATCCAGTGGGTATTTTGCGATTTATAAAAATTAACAGAAATAAAACAGCTGAACGCGATAAGTTGGTAGTGGTGGATGAGCGAGGAAAACATGGTATAATGTTAGTTTTCACGTTGGACCTACTCTCTGGGCTCAGTTAGTGACCTAGATTCTTTGTCACGTGATAACGCGTATGGTTTCATCTCGCTCGCGGTGGGAGTGAGAGAGTTTCGAGTGCAAGCGCTCTTGCACCGCCTTGCTGCTAATTACCAGCAACTAGAGCTGGGTCGCGCGACTCTGGATATTGCAACTCGAGTCCTGGAGCGGGCAGAAAAATTCTGACTTGGGCAGTTTTTATCGTAGAATGACGCGGAAAACGGCATATTTCATCTCCTGGATATCATGACATACCATAGGTGACGTTGTGAACGGTCACATCCCTCCCCTGCTTAAAAGAAGAAAAATCACGCGTAGGGATTTTTCTTACCAATCACATTGTTCTCGTGTTATTAAATGTGAGTGTATCGTAGGATAGCATTTTCTTGTCTTAGAGCGTATCTGGACATAAGGATACGCAAGTATTCTTGGGTCATGATATCTCGTCTTTCCGTGCATGCTAGAAAATCTTCATCTCCCGACTCGCCAATGTTATCATCTATCCCACGGTAATCTTCTAGTTCCATGTAGTTTACTCCATCCATTTCTTCTTCAGGATCTTCCTCATCCGCGATGTCCACTCCGTCGTCGTCCTCGTCTTCTTCTGGAGGTAGTCCTTCATCTTCTAGGTCATCTGGATCGTTTGGATTCTCCTCCGGTAATTGTCCTGGCACACGGTATAGTTTTAGATTTGAGGCGTTATAGATAGCCTCAGTTGTCCCATCCATGGATTGTACCTTGTACGCGTTATTTTCTAAATTTTGAATTATTCGATAAGGCCCAATATACAGCTCTGCAAATTTGTGGTAAAATTTCCGTGGTGGATCCGAAGTTGCGGGACGTTTGACCAATACAAGTTCTCCCACGCGTAGAGGTCTGTGGAATCGTTTGCGTCGCAATCGTCGTAGCCGCTTCTCTGCCTGTTTCTTCAGAGATTCCAACGTATCTCTCACCCTCAACTCTACTGATGGTCTTGGATCTTCTGGACATGGCACTACGTCTTTCCATGGTCTCTCGGGATGTTCGTTGAAGTGCACGACGCTAGGAATCTGCCCTGTCGATTCGTGTACGGTTGAGTTTATGCATTCCATGATGGTTGGAACAACATCTACCCACCGCCAATGCTGTCTCGGGCAATAGATTCTGCAAAATTTTCCGATCTCCCTCATAATCCTTTCAGACGGATTCGATTCTGGATGTCGAATCGAACTCATGAGGTGTTGAATTCCCATCTGTTCCATGTCTCTACGGAACGCGGCTGAAGTGAACTGCGATCCGTGATCGGTTAAGAGTTTATCGGGTTTGCCCATCTTGGGAATGATCTTATTCCTTATCTGGTTGACAACGGTACGCGTATTTGCTTTCTGTACTGGACACAGCATAACGTATTTGCTGAAGACGTCCATGCACACCAAAATGAATTGGAGCCCCCTGGTCGCCTTTGGAAGCGGACCATAGAAGTCCATGGAAAACAGTTCACGGGGCTTCTCAGGAATCAACGGCTTCGGTGGTTGTTTGAGTAAGTACGCGTTGGGCTTAATACGTTGACAGATGTCACAAGTCATTAAAACTGTACGAGTCATCCTCCTCATTCGCGGCCATGTAAAGGTCTCTCTAAGCGTCGCCATGACTTTGTCTACACCAGCGTGTCCTATGGAGTGATGCGTCAGCCATATTAAGTCAACCTGGAGAGCGGGTGGAACGACCACTCTAAGACGAGTATGTGCATCGTCCACATATTTGTACAAGATCCCATTTAAATAGTTATAGTTTTGCGCATGTCTCTCAGCGTCTTGATATTCTGGCGTTCCTGGTTGCAACTGTTTTCGCAGAAACTGAATCATTCGACGGGTCTCCGGCCAACTTCCTTGTTCTTCAGGAATTTGTCTGAGTCGATCCAAGGTCTCTCGATCTTCCTCAACTAGCTGTAGATGATGTATGGCTTCGCCCTCGGGATCAGGATTTCTGCTAAGGGCGTCCGCAATGATATTTTCTTTGCCCGCGCAATGTTCTATCTCCAGATCAAATTGTTGAACGAACAGGGTCCAACGATTTACCCTTTCAGAGGCCATGGTGGATTTGAGTACAAATGTTAAAGCTCGATGATCCGTTCGTAACAAAATGGGAAAACCATAGATGTATTTGCGGCAGTGATTCAATGCAGTTACGATCACAAGCATCTCCAATTCGGTAACAGTGTAATTTTGTTCATGCCCGCGTAGCTTGCGGCTCATGAAGGCCAAGTAATTTATTCGTGGTTCAGTGTCCTTCTCCTGATATAACACTGCGCCGACACCAATCATGGACGCGTCCGTCTGTATTATAAACTTCTGGCTATAATCAGGATATCCTAATTTAACGCTGTTACTCATCAGATCCTTAGTCTTACGGAAAGCTTCCTCACAAGCTGTATCCCACTTCCATCGGTTGTTTTTCTTTAATAGCTCTTGCAAGGGAGCAACCGTGGTGGTATATGACGGACAGTGATCCGCAAAGAATCCGCATAAGCCTAAGAACTGCCTAACGTGCTTCACTCTGGTTGGCTTCGGGAAGTTCTGAATTGCCTTGATTTTCACAGGATTTGGAGAGATACCCTCGGCATCAATGACATGCCCTAGAAAGAGGATACTGCGCTGACAAAAATGGGATTTTTCAAGGTTAATTTTGAAATTGTTTCGGCCTAAATCTTCCAAAACGAGACGCAAATGTTCCATGTGTTCTTCCAAAGTTTGCGTAGCTATCAAGATGTCGTCTACATATTGGACTGTGATTTTCTTCACCTTATCACTTAAGTTGCGATCAAGTGCTCGGATGAGGGCTGACCCAGCGTTTTTGAGTCCGAACGGGAGACGGTTGTAAACGTATGTCTGCTGGTCAAACAGAAAACCAGTCAAGACCTTTGACTCGGCTGACAACTCTACATGATGGTAGGATGCTCGCAAGTCTACACTGGAAAAGAACTGCATATGCTGAAATTTCTTTAGGAGCTCTTTGATATTCGGCGCACGGTCGTATTCCGGCACGAGTCTCTCGTTAATTGCTCGGGCGTCTAAGCAAACCCTCAGAGATCCGTTTGGTTTAGCAACAATGACCAATGGATTTAGAAACGGTGTTGGAGCCTTTGAAATGATGTCATTGTCTTCCATCTCCTTGATGATCTCACGCACCTTAGGATAGTGCTTCTCTGGTACAGGGTAGGGGTTTTTCTTAAATGGTTCCCAACTAGTTACAACCATGTTATATTTGAAATTTAGGATCTTCCCTGGTTGAGATCCAAAAACATCCCGATAAGTTTCCAAAATGTCCTTCAATTTACACTTGTTCTCGTCATCAATCTTCGCCTCGCTCAATTTGACTTGTACAATATCCTCAAACTTCGGTTCTGCTTCTTCCACTTTCTCCAGATTAGCAACCATCTCGTCGAATTGTTTTCTAATTTCTTCAACTTTCTGTTCGTCCCAATTCAAGAATTCATGGTAGTCTTCCGCTGTATCTTGTGACAACTGGGTCGTCCATATCCGTTCTCCGTCCATGGTCTCTGGTTTATCATTCAGTTTCACGTTCTCTTGAATCATATTTATGTACAACTTAACATGGTTTTGATCCATGTCGACGACTGCCTTGTATTCACGTAAAAAGTCAGATCCCAGGATAACGTTGTATTCCATTCGGTCCATGACCAGAAATGGATGTGCGAGTGTGGCGTTGCCTATTCGTAAATCCAAATACACTTGCGTGTCACATACTGCCGTGCGATCCGGAATGATGCCTCGCACCTTCACCTTGGAAACGGGTAAAGTCGGAATTTTGAATTTTGACTGTATTTCACGTACAAACGTTCTTGAAACTACACTGACACTAGCTCCTGTGTCTATTAGACAGCGTACGCGTAACTCTTGGACACGAATATAAATTACTGGAAGTTGTCGGATAATCTTTTTACAACATGGACTTGGATCCTCTAACAAATCTTCGGGTTGAATTTCCCATGAGTCAATCGTGACAATGACTAAGTCTGAATCGTCTCGATGGTTGCTAATGTGTGGAGAAACTATCTCCTCGCTACCTAGTTCTGCTTTTTTTAACAGCTCCGCCCCTGCGAAGTATTCTGACGCATGAGGGTTCCGCCGGTTTCCTCGGTCTTGTTCCCGTTGAGCTTGAAATTCGATACTCTCAGCTCCCGTAACTTCTTCAGATGATGCCATCTCTTGGATAGGCCTTTGCCATTTGTCAGTTCTTGCGGGCTGGTTTCGGAGTTGCTCGACGTACCTCTTCGATTCCGCTTGTCGATCCCGTATCTGGTTGTCCATATTCCTCGGTCTATCCCATGACCGTCTACTCTCTCCTCTCCATCTACCGTATGGCCTTCTACAATGGTCGACCTGACTATACCTAAACCTATTTCTCCGTTCAGGTCGCCTTTGGTAGTCATAACTCCTGGAATTCCACTCTTCACGGCGTCTATCTCTCGGCTCACTCCATCTCAGAGGATTTCTATCACCATCCCTCGACGTTGAGTAAGTTTCCCTTCTCTCTTCGGTACTCGTGCCCTGATTTCGACGTTTTGGTGACCCTCCTTCTGATTTCACGTCTATCGTGTGCACCGTCTCATGGTGTCTCTGTCTCACATGTCCTCCACTTGTCGTCTGGTCCAACTGGCGCAAAATGTGCTCAGCTTCTACTGCGGTCTTAACATTGGCAGAGATGAGAATCTTTTGGACTTCCGGCGGAAGTTGCTTCCAGATCGCTGAGATCAGCTCTAACTCGGAAGGTGGGCTATCTAACTCTTTCATGCGAAGAAGCTGATGGACGAAGTACTCACAAAACCTCGTTTGTCCGGTTGCCGAGTATCGCCGTGAGTACAGCTCGAGGCGTAACCCTTGCTGTGTCTCGATGCCCCAGTATTTCTCTAAAAACCTACGCCGGAATTCTTCGTATCCGTCAAAGCAGTATTTAAATGCCTTGAACCATATCAACGGCTGGTCCGCGAGATATCTTTCAACTATCCGTAGGCGCCTCTCTGCGGGGACATTGTGGTCGGAAAAATATTGGTCCATCTCATTTAAGAACCCCTTCGGTGTCATATGGGCATTGGACCCGAATTTCTTAGGTTCATCATGACTGAAACGCAAAAGGTTGTAAAAAGGGATCGAACCAAGATCCTGTGGTGTTGAGCTGCGTCCTGACATAAAGCGAGTTTGATTGTTCTCATGGGTTGGAACTGATTTTCCCGTCAAGTCAGATTCGTTGTGCGTTCCTGGCGGTTCCTGGTCCTTCTTATCGGACTTGCTCAAGATGGACTTCAACAGGTCGTCTCCTCGAGATTCTTGCGTCTTGAGGTTCTCTACTTCTTCTTGGAGTTCCAAGATTAGCCTCTCGTGGACGTCTAATTTAATGGTAGCATTATGAGCCTTCAGTTCAAATTTATCAATTTTGTCCTTCAACTCCTGGACCTTTCCCTGCGTTTCCCGTTGTTTTCCCTCGGCGGTAACGTTCAATTCATTCTTCGCCCGATCCATGTGCTGATCAATATATTCCTTGCATTTAGTCTCTGTGCCGTCCCGAACCTGCGTTATTTGTCCTTCCATTTCTTCAGTCCTTAAAGACAGGTCCTCAAATCTTGTTTGTAGGTCTATCATGGCTTCCGTGCTGGCGTTAACCTTCGATTCCATTTCTTCCATTTTGCTTTCCTGAGCTGTCATTTTTATTTCTATTTCGGCCGTACGCTCATCCAGACGGCGACTGGTTTGCTCTAGCTTCAACGCGAGGGAATCTATGCGTGTCGTCACGTCATCAATGCGGGAGTTAACATGTTCTTTAAGCTCCGCGGCTTGGGCTTTACACGACGCCTCGTATCCGTCTAACCGTGCAGTGAGCTGACCTACTCGACTATTGTGCTGGTGTAAACGTTCTTCAATTTGTGTGGTTGCCTGTCCTAGTTTATTTAATAGTTCTGCCTGCCTATAACTATCACCCTTTAACTGCTCCTTTAAGAGTCCTGCCTGTCTTTCACTATCGGCCTTTAGCTGCTCCTTTAAAAGTCCTGCCTGTCTTTCACTATTGTCCGCATTAGCCTATTCCAATTTCGCAAGACGCTCATCAAACTTCGCACTCTGTTCCCTGAAAAGCTCTGCCTGCTTCTCACTTTGTTCGGCCAGTAAGGCGGCCATCAACTGTTTAATACTTTCCACATCCATAATACTTCACTTCTTGAGAAATGTGTGCCCCCCTGAATTAAGCTGCTCGTGGTATTTCAGTTCATACGATTCAGTTTCCTAAACTTAGGAAGGTGTGCAATTTTTGAAAATGACCAAGTCGTTTTACGCCAAAATTAGCTTCAAAACAGCTGCGTCACACCTCCTAACAATTACTTGTGTTTCCCTAGTATTTTCCTACGTAATTCATAAACATTATCCCGACATATTGTTTTTTAATAATTAAATTCATGTAGCCCTTTATAAGATAAATATTACCTAAATCCGCGACCTAAATGGGCTCGGTACCTTACGTGTGCCAGAAATGTGATGCACTTAATAAACATTGGATGTTTTCAGCCTCGAGATTTGGAAGATGCTTTAGCAGACAATTCCACGTCTCGAACTGACAACATTGCACTGTTCATTTTGAGAAGAAAAATTAAGAGTGATGAGGCTTCCACTCTTGTCCGCGATATCTACTCTGTTTACATTGGATGAATCCCCTAAACTACCAAGGCCTGCTACAAATGCATCGCCTTCGGCATGAACCTGTGACCAAAAGAATTTGAAGAACTCAATCCAGTCATTTTATCCTCAATAATGGGAAGGTCATTTTATTGCTCCCCTGAAGTTACACAACTCCATAACCTTTTTTCAGGTCCGCCATATTTCTGAGTGACCATCGTGTATATTTCCACTTAACCTGGTACACGATCTCTTCATTCTTCTCCCTACATCCGTCGGATTTAATTTATTCCAGTCACTCATTCAAATATCATTGCGCGTGACGTAACTGTCTATGGTAGCGGCTTACGCGCTCCATCCGACACATTATCCATATTAACTATCACGTTCACACGCTCTGATTCTATTTTGTATTCCTCTCTTCTAGCAAATTTAATATACGGGTAAAATTTGGTATTTCCATTCGTTCAGTTCTAACCGAATCAATTTGATAATCCTACTACCTTAGGTACTCCTTTTATAGTAGTGGTATTCGAACTTGTGCCTTAATATTGGCTATATCAATATTTATGGTGCCGTAGGGCTTTACAAACTTGCCCCAACAACGGGACGCTAAATTATGCGTCGCGAGAACAATATGTAGCTCGCCCCAAACAACAATAAGGCCACACGTTACGGGGCGCCAATTATGCAACCTTTCAAAGGCATCAGTACATGAACCAGTTACCATTGTTCATAAATATGACGTTAGAATGGAGCACCATCGGTGAGCTTCGAACTCAGCCCGGTTTGTCGAGCCTCACCCTCCCCTACTAGAATAGTTCGCTAGCTGAGTCGGTATCGCATTTTCGGGTCTGTGGACTGTCCGATGGGGGCGGTAAGTCCTTTAGTAATAGTCTCTATAGTAGGGGGAAAAGTTAATTATGAGAGGAATACCATTTCATTACTAATGAGAAGAGAGACAATATCTTGTATAATAAATTTTTACTTATACTAGTGAAACACATTATTTACATGGGTATGCCATACAAACACCTTACATATAGTAACTTGGGTAATCTTGACGTTTAAATGTTCGGTAGTCCTTTCTACACTTCATTATACGTTTAAATATTCCAACTTAAGAAAGGCACTCCCTCTTGGGTTATTTACACTATCTCAGATTTTGAGAGGCGTTTTCTCTCTAATTATTTCACTTTACATTTACACTAATCACTTTACACACAAATCTATTCAACATAGGCATACCCAGCTGTAATCCTGTTTGTTTGTCGAAAATTAATATATTCAATTTGCATCAAATTATGATATAAGTTTGCTAGTATCGTATGGACTGAGATAAGCAATTTACACTCCCAATCCTTTGAAAGTCGCGTTACAACACTACTTTAAGTTAAACGTTGCCAAATATGCATTATGATAAACACGCTCATTTCATTAGGATTTTTATCACCACATATATCAGGACATTATTTACACAACGATGTTACCTATGGACAAGCATTTAGCGACTTCAATACCAGACATCATAAACAGAGTATTATAGCACTACCTGCAACAAATGGACAAGAATATATACACTTCACATACACATAATGGGCCGCAGGTGGTTTTATTCACCTGCCGCTTGTGACAGGAGGCTTTACTGTCTCCTGCAATGAACTCAGGACCTTCTGAGACAGGGTATATCTGACCTGGAATTCCCTATACGCTGTGAAAAGAAATAAATTGGAGGGATCCTTCATTTAATGCTCATTTGGAATCTCTGCGACGTTGGCTCTTTTTAAATTAACACGCGTAATCTTTGTACCGAAAAGGAAAGAAGCTCGCTACTTGTATCTGTTTACTTTCAATGTAGAAAACACTTCTCTTCGTCCCTACAGCCAGGATCGTAAATCTATTCAGCTGATAGCCTTCCAAGACCCATTTCTAAAGGGCGGCCACTGGGCCGTCTTCATACAATGACTTCGCAGTAAACGACCTTGCTTTCTTTTTTTTTTCAAGCCACTACGGCCTCACATTCACTGTCGGCTATGTCCGGCCGTAATTAACATATTCACAACACGAGATCCACTTCGTGTACATTACTAAAGAGTTCCAAGGGAACTTAACATTCTCATTTCACACTATATATTATGGCTACCGCCTGTTCACCCATTTCATTTCTCCTCTCGGTACATTGACTACGATGCAGATTTATTGATAATCTCCTGCCATCAGGGTCCAAATTAACTTGCTCATTCGCGAACTAATTAGCGATGTAAGATATATACCCCAAACTCATGCTCCATTCGTTGTTCCAGCAGTTTTAATTTCTAGTAAGGAGGATTTCCTAAGAGCTTATGAAGTACAAAAAAAAATCAGTTACTGAGATATCTTTGAGGACTCCTATTGGCTGTAGAAAGATGATAACTGGAGTCGTTTACGTAGAATATTTAAGCCCTTTTACTTGACAGTACTTCACACATAATTAATCTGAGGTCCTTAAATTTACGTCATGCATTATCAAACCCTTGTAAAAAAAATGGAAGTAAAGTATGGTCGTTCCCAAACCATGAAGAAAGTATTCTATAAAAGACCCAAATAAAATGAAATTATAATTATTATCCCTCTGAAATGGCGTGCTTGCAGTCTACGTTAATCTAAGTGAAAAATTTACATATTTACAATGGGACACGACCTTCAAAGAAATAAATACTTGGAAATGTACTCAGCCTTCTGGATACCACGTTCACAGCTTTACAGGGAGGCACTCCATGGATTTTAGACTGCTTGCATCACGTCATCGGCGATGTGAAGACCCATGATGACTTCCTGGCAGGTCACGAACATGACGGCTTGATCTTGTATGACGTTCTCGACGTTCTCTGCTACACCAGGCGAAGACAGCTAGGCGTCTGGTTCTCTCTAATATGCAGGCAAAATTCTGGCATTCAGATGGGCGTCGGCGTTCACTCCGGCGTTCACGTAGACATGTAAATGAGGGGAAACTATCTCAAGTGAATACGTTAGTTTATCACACACCACAATTTGAACATATGGTTGGATTTGCTCAATAGCACGAGCATTCCAACCTAATGTCGGTAATGTCCCAGAAGCCCGACATTAATCCCTTCTCATTTATCTATTCTTCTTGTAGGCAGCGATTATAGGCCCAGAAATTTCACTAGTTTCCCTAGAAACGACAGTGGTTAGGCCACTAATGTATTAGCATTCTCGTATTCATGATACTAGTTCAGGCCTGTTCTAACGCACTTAGCCGTAAGTCGAGCTCTCAACTGTACTACGGATTATTTTAACGTGGCGCTGTCCTCAATTAGGTCTACACTGAGCCGTTCACTGACTTTCTTGGTAATTCATATTGATATCAAGCACGTTCGCTCCACCCACTTCGCTAAGTACGTCACTATATATGTTAACTGAGCCGTATTAACTTAGACACATAGGAGGCTTGATGTACGACCTTTTCTACACACGGATATCAGTTATTACGGTTTCGTACCGTTCCTATTTATTAATTTGCGGCACACTGTACACGCTAACATCTCACTCAGAGGGTGATTATTTCCACATACTCACAGAATTTAATGAATCACTGTATTACACTACTCAAATTACAAGATTATTTCTTCACAAACAACTCACTCACAAACCACGACGAAATACTACCGTACTGGCGTTACAATAAGAATGCACTGGGTGGTGTCTCCTTCTCAGCTCATGAATATATAGGCGCGCTACGCTAGGGACCCGAATGCTGAGGGTGGGGGAAAAATGCAATCCTTTCTCACACATTGGTCCGTTAATACGCAACGTACAGTAACGAACAGGATATCAAAATGTAGCTCTTGTATTCCCATCTCCACTGAGTGACTGTTATTAAAATAACTTCGTAGGTTCTGAAGCAATCTTAAAAGCGTCCTTTAGTTTCTGGCGGTGAATGATGACGAGCACAGGGGATTCCTTGTGTTCGCTGTTACTGTTAGGGTCCAACATCTGTTAGTCATTAAGACGCGCCCTTGTTTACAGCGCAGTTATCTCTCTGTCAGTTAAGTAGAGCACTTCTCGGTCTCATAATTATGCGTAAAATTCCCTGATTCAAATGAATGTTTGCGCTTAATTATCCAGTGGGTATTTTGCGATTTATAAAAATTAACAGAAATAAAACAGCTGAACGCGATAAGTTGGTAGTGGTGGATGAGCGAGGAAAACATGGTATAATGTTAGTTTTCACGTTGGACCTACTCTCTGGGCTCAGTTAGTGACCTAGATTCTTTGTCACGTGATAACGCGTATGGTTTCATCTCGCTCGCGGTGGGAGTGAGAGAGCTTCGAGTGCAAGCGCTCTTGCACCGCCTTGCTGCTAATTACCAGCAACTAGAGCTGGGTCGCGCGACTCTGGATATTGCAACTCGAGTCCTGGAGCGGGCAGAAAAATTCTGACTTGGGCAGTTTTTATCGTAGAATGACGCGGAAAACGGCATATTTCATCTCCTGGATATCATGACATACCATAGGTGACGTTGTGAACGGTCACATCATGTTGAACCAAATGGGATATTTTTACCGCCCACCAGAGTCCAGAAATTGCCACATGTTGCGTAGGAGGATTTCAAAGAATGGTCTGACTGAAGGCTTAACATTTCCATTTCTAATTCTTCAGGATTATAATTTTCGAATATTTCACACACCCTCCCTCCAAGCTCACAAACGTCAACAGAAGCGAAGGGATTATTGACAAACATGATCACTGGTTCAAGCACTGAAAACTGGCTAAATCTGCTACCAAATTCGGACCCAAGAATTTCAGGGTGTTTCGCAAGAGATGAAAAATCACGCTTGCCGCCATTTACTGTATCTGCCATAGATTTCAAATTTGAAAAATGTGAAACGGAATTTCTATTTAAATGGACAATCCATACCTTAAGTTTCTTTTCAAATGCATTGACAATACTTATCATACATGAAATATTATGATCTTTTCCTTGCAATTCGAGATTTAACTCATTTAATTTTGAGGTGATGTCTGCCAAGAATGCTAATTCGATTAGCCAAGATATATCATCAAGTTCGTGATAATATTTCCCAGGAGATGATTTCATAAAGTCTCGTATCTCATCCAACAGGCAGCAAAACCGTTCGAGTGTTTTCCCCCTACAAAGCCACCTTACGTCTGCATGAAGGATGCCATCACCATACTCCGAATCTGACATACTTAAAATATTTCTGAACAATAGATGACGATTAGACGACGATATTATATAATTCACGACATGAGTAACAATTTTCATGACATGATCGAACTTTAAAACCTTTGAGCATAAAGCTTCTTGGTGAATAATACAATGATAAGAAATAAATTTTGGAAATGATCCATCCTTAGCGCAAAGAGAAAGAAATCCATTATTTCTACCAGTCATAGACGGAGCCCCATCTGTTGTTATAGCGACAAGCTTTGACAGTGGTAAGTTACTCTCTTTGGTGAATTTAACGAAAGCATTAAATATGTCTTCTCCCGTAGTACGTCCATGAAGTGGCAATAGCTTCACAAATTCTTCCTTTACTGTAAAATCATTAAAAACCATTCTAGCAAATACACACAACCCAGCAGTGTCAGACATATCAGCACTTTCATACTGGAGCGAAAAATGTTCACACGATTTCAAATCCTGATGTAATTGAGATTCCATATTATTAGAAATCTGTTCAACCCGCCTAGCAACAGTTTGGTGAGACAACTAAAGTCTTTTGATTGAAGATATCAATTCAGATTTATCTTTGTGAGATTCGAACAGAGATTCAGCGGCATTTAGCATAGCTTCTTTCACTACTTCCCCATCACTTGAGGCTTCTTTCCTTTTAGCTAAGACGTAACAAACTTTGTAAGAAGCTATTGTCACGTTACGCGTTTGCTGAACTGGCTTCTTAAACGCACATTGTTTCAATGCTAATTTAGATTTTAGGTCTTTCACTTTGTGTTTTCTTAGTTCAGAATTAACAGGAAACTCACTGTCAAATTTTTTGTGATTAGTCAAAAAATGTCGCTGTACATTACTTCTTTTAAGAACAGACACGCTAGCATTACACAATAAACACACAGACTTTCCTTTGTTTTCAATAAAGCAATACTGGTCCTCCCATTCACTGTTGAAGTTATAATTTCTTTGCATTTTAGCTATGTTAAGAACAGTTATGTTTAGTGAAATGTAACTGATTATAAAGTGAATAATTTAAAGTTTAAATAGTAATGAAAAAAAGAAAAAGCACACGAAACATGTTGAATGTACAACTTATCACAACAAAAGGCACTCAAAACGTATTCCATAAGCCCTGCATAAGCTCACTAGTAATACTGAATGTTCGCCTGAAAGCGAGGAACTGGGAACATCCCAATTGCAAGACTTTCATAAATCGTTTGTTCATTGTTAACGGCACAGCTTTGTTGGGATTAAAGGTACTTTGTGGGCAAATTGGGTGTCCCATTGTCGTCCTGGTGAAACTCTGTCATGGTAGGTAGTTTATGGCATTGCAATCAAGTGAATCATAAGGAAGCGGTTCTGTTTGGCAGAATAAATATACGGCTCTATTTGGCTCCGTGAGTAGAGATGGCCTTATACCTGGCGCTAGCCCCCACACAGTGAGAGGTTTGTGGAGGATTTCCCTTTGTCGCAACTACTTACATGTCGAATAGCTCTCTTTCTGAACCTTTCTTCTATCTCTTCACTAATTGCGAACACGAGTCAGTTAGACCTAGATCACATTTATGGCTTACTCAAAGCTCTTTCTGTATTTGGAGGTACGGATATAACAAATTTCCTGACTTTGAGGACGGCATTTTTAAGAGAAAAGTAAGAATATTTATTGAAATGCAAAAGCATTCTTTTCAAATATTAAGTAAAATTTAATTTGGAAATTAATTGCGAAGGGCGCCATAAAAGGGCACCTCGGGCGCCATAGCGCCCGCGGGCGCCGCGTTGGACAGGGTTGATATAATGGATGCAGAAATTTTCTCACGGAACTGGAGTGTGTATCGTAGAGATGTGATAGGAACGGTGGGAGGGAAAGTATTCATTCTGGTGAAAGAAGAATTGTAAGCTACGAAAATGTTAAAGATGACAAACATGAAATTCTAGGTGTAAGGCTCATTTCTAAAGATAATAGGCAACTTGATGTCTTTGGAGTGTACAGACCGGGTAAGGGTAGTGGTGACACGGATTCAGAATTATTTGATAAGATAATCAGCTATGTGGGAAACGACATGGAAAGGAATGTGATTGTAGCGGGTGATTTTAATTTACCAAATGTCAATTGGGAAGGAAATGCGAACGACAGGAAGCATGAAGAACAAATGGCAAATAAGCTAATATGGGAAGGACAGCTGATTCAGAAAGTGACGGAAACAACTACAGGGAAAAATAACCTGGACGTGGTGCTAATGAAACCAGATGAGCTCTATAGAGAAACCGATGTAATAGATGGCATTAGTGATCACGAAGCTGTTTTTGTCGTGATTAAAAATAAATGTGATAAAAGAAAGGCTTTAAAAGTAGGACTATTAGTCAGTACCATATGGTTGATAAAGCAGTCATAAGGCAGTTATTTTTTTAAATAATTATGATCGATGGAAAACGATGAATAAGAATGTAAACAGACTCTGGGATGGGTTTAAAGAAATTGTTGAGGAATGTGAAAACAGGTTTGTACCTTTAAAGGTGGTGAGGAATGGTAAAGACCCACTATATTATAATAGAGAAATAAAGAGACTAAGAAGGAGGTGCAGATTAGAAAGAAATAGAGTTAGAAATGGCTGTGGAAGTAAGGACAAATTGAAAGAACTTACCAGGAAATTAAATCTAGCAAAGAAGGCAGCTAAGGATAACATGATGGCAAGCATAATTGGCAGTCATACAAATTTTAGTGAAAAATATGTGTAGGTACTTAAAGGCAGAAACAGGTTCCAAGAAGGACATTCCGGGAATCATTAATGAACAAGGAGTGTGTGTATGTGAGGATCTTCAAAAGGCAGAAGTATTCAGTCAGCAGTATGTAAAGATTGTTGGTTACAAGGAAAATGTCTAGATAGAGGAGGTGACTAAAGCTAAAGAAGTATTAAAATTTGCATATGATAACAATGATGTTTACAATAAGATACAAACGTTGAACACTAGAAAAGCGTCTGGAATTGATAAGATTTCTGGGGATATACTAAAGAAAATGGGTTGGGATATAGTACCATATCTGAAGTACTTATTTGATTATTGTTTGGTTGAAGGAGCTATACCAAATGAATGCAGAGTTGCTATAGTAGCCACTGTATATAAAGGAAAGGGTGATAGACATAAAGCTGAAAATTACAGCCAGTAAGTTTGACATGCGTTGCATGTAAACTTTGGGAAGGCATTCTTTCTGATTACATTAGACATGTTTGCGAAATTCGTAACTGGTTCAATAGAAGGCAATTCAGTTTTAGGAAAGGTTATTCCACTGAAACTCAACTTGTAGGATTCCAGCAAGATATAGCAGATATTTTGGATTCTGGAGGTCAAATGGACTGCATCGCGATTGACCTGTCTAACGCATTTGATAGGGTGGATCATGGGAGACTACTGGCTTAAATGAGTGCAATTGGACCTGAAAAACGATTGACTGAATGGGTTGCTATATTTCTAGAAAATAGATCTCAGAGAATTAAAGTAGGCGAAGCTTTATCTGACCCTGTAATAATTATGAGAGGAATTCCTCAAGGCAGTATTATTGCACCTTTATGTTTTCTTATATATATAAATGACATGAGTAAAGGAGTGGAATCAGAGGTAAGGCTTTTTGCGGATGATGTTATTCTGTATAGAGTAATAAGTAAGCTACAAGATTGTGACCAACTGCAAAATGACCTCGATAATGTTGTGAGATGGACAGTCTGCAATGGTATGATGATAAACAGAGTTAAAAGTCAGGTTGTAAGTTTCACAAATAGGAAAAGTCCTCCCAATTTTAATTACTGCGTTGATGGGGTGAAAGTTCCTGTTGGGGATCATTGTAAGTATCTGGGTGTTAATATAAGGAAGATCTTAATTGGGGTAATCACATAAATAGGATTGTAAATAAAGGGTACAGATCTCTGCACATGGTTATGAGGGTGTTTAGGGGTTGTAGTAAGGATGTAAAATAGAGGGCTTATAAGTCTCTGGTAAGACCCCAACTAGTGTATGGGACCCTCACCAGGAGTACTTGATTCAAGAACTGGAAAAAATCCAAAGAATAGCAGCTTGATTTGTTCTGGGTGATTTCCTACAAAAGAGTAGGGTTACAAGAATGTTGCAAAGTCTGTGCTGGGAAGAACTGGGGTCCGAGCTGTCAGCTGAGAAATGGCGTGGAATGACATTAGTAGACGAATAAGTTTGAGTGGCATCTTTACAAGTAGGAAATATCACAATATGAAGATAAAGTTGGAATACAAGAGGACAAACTGGGGCTTATATTCATTTATAGGAAGGGGAGTTAGGGATTGGAATAACTTACCAAGGGAGATGTTCAATAAATTTCCCATGCCATTGAAATCATTTATGAAAAAGCCAGGAAAACAACTGATAGACAATCTGCCACCTGGGTGACTGTCCTAAATGCAGATCAGTATTGATTGATTGATTGATTGATTGATTGATTGATTGATTGATTGATTGATTGATTGATTGATTGATTGATTGATTGATTGATTGATTGATTGATTGATTGATTGATTGATTGATTGATTGAATTAGAGTGCTTATTCTATTATCGTGAAATATTCCTTTAGTAGAAGTATCTGTTGCTGTAATTAGGATAGGCTTAACTGCACTTTAGAATAGTGTAATTCTTGTGGATTCCTTTCGGTATTCAGTAATTAACGGCAGATTTAATCCTGTTAGTGTGTTGTAGGATAAAAATATAGTACGACTAAGTAGTATTGTAGTGTAGTAGTATCTTAATTACCTTATTGCCGTGTGATATTTGTGTATTAGCCTAGACGATATTTCTTTCATTTTTTGTTCACAGGGTACGTTATTTTCTTTTTCCTTTTCTTTTCATTATTCCGAAAAGAATGGCTAAGGAGTGCAAGTCTAGGAACAGTGGGTGTACCAGGCATTAAGGTGTATGAGGAAGGAGATGGAGATTTTGAGGGAGATAATTAGGATTCTCTCAGAGGGCACTAAGAAGGTTGATCTCCCTCAAACATTGTACAGGATATAGTAGGTGTACAAGAGGGATGGGAAGGAAAATGGGAATTGTAGAGGGCAGGTGGTCTAATGTTTTAAGGGGAAGGAGATTGCAGGCTAAGGGCTCTATTCGGGATCAGAATTCAAGACAAGTGTGTGTGAGAAATCAGTACGAGTCACTGCAGGTAGAACAACAGAGCGAAGATGGGGAACAGAGAACTGTTGCTGAGAAGTGTGGAAGTCGGAGGAAAGCAAAAGGTGGGAAAGGGAAATGTAGAATAGAGGATAGGAAACTACAAGTGGCATAGGATCATTGGATGGGAGAAAATGGAGGAGGAAGTATCTTCTGCAGCCGTCAAGAAAGATAGGGCTGTCCAGGAGGGGAGGGGATTAAATGAGGTGAGTAGGGTTGCTATTTTTTTTTTTGCTTGTGGCTTTACGTCGCGCCGACAGAGACATGTTTTATGGCGACGATGGGTTAGGAATGAGCTAGGAGTGGGAAGGAAGTGGCCGTGCCCTTAACTAAGATACAGCCCCAGCATTTACCTGGTGTGAAAATGGGAAGCCACGGAAAACCATCTCCAGGGCTGCCGACAGTAGGATTCGAATCCACTATCTCCCGGATGCAAGCTCATTGCTGCGCGACCCTAATCACACGGCCAACGGTGAGTAGGGTTGAGGCTCTGGTCATGGGTAATTCCATTGTTAAACAAGTGGGGAAAATTGTGTGGAGGAAAGGGAACCAGCGTAGAGTGTTATCTAGGAATTAGGTCAAGGCAGGTGTTAAGGAAAGTAGAAGAAGGGGGAGGGAAGGGGGAAGGTGAAAGTGCTTCACGATGGTACAAACAACGTAAGACAAGCAGGTACAAGTACCAACGTAGTTGGGGATGTGTGGCATCTGATAAAAGCAGCACGGGTGAGTTTAAGGAAGTAGAGATTGTTATCAGTGGAATACTGTGTAGAAGGTGATTGGGGATTTAACTGAGACTATGGAGTGGATATGTGGAAAAATGGGACTGAGATATCTAGATCCAAATGGATAGGTTGGGGATAGGGATCTGCGCTCAAATGGTGCGCTCAGATGGCCTTCGCCTAAACCGCAGTAGTGTGTAATAGTTAGGAAATTTGTTTACAAGGGTTATAGGGAGGTACATTAGTAGAAACGGAGTAATCTAGGGAGCGGTAATAAGGGTACAGGGATCTGGAAGTCAAGTAGGGTTGACATAAAAATGTTAGTGTTGAACTGTAGAAGTATTGTGAGGCAAGGAATGGAATTAATCGTAAGTAATTAAATAGATATATACGAGTACTTACCAGTCCGACTCGTTGGCTGAATGGTCAGCGTACTGGCCTTCGGTTCAGAGGGTCCCGGGTTCGATTCCCGGCCGGGTCGGGGATTTTAATCGCTTATGATTAATCCTTCTGGCTCGGGGACTGGGTGTATATGTCCGTCCCAACACTCTCCTCATCATATTCAGACAACACACTACACTACCAACCACCACAGAAACACGCAATAGTGGTTACATCCCTCCATAGAGGGTTGGCGTCAGGAAGGGCATCCGGCCGTAAAAACAGGGCCAAATCCACATGTGCGACGCAGTTCGCACCCGCGACCCCACATGTGTGGGAAAAAGCGGCAGGAAAAGAAGAAGAAGATACGAGTACTTACCAGATATTGTAGTAGGCGTTGAGCCATGGCTGAGAAATTATATAATGGATGCAGAAATTTTCTCACGCAACTGGAGTGTATATCGTAGCAATGGTGGGAGAGGGAGTATTCATTCTGGTGAAAGATGAATTTGTAAGATGACAAGCTTGTAAGATTCATCTCTAAAGATAAGAAGCAACTTGATGTTTTTGGAGTGTACAGACCGGGAAAGGGACCGGGCGAGTTGGCCGTGCGTGTAGAGGCGCGCGGCTGTGAGCTTGCATCCGGGAGATAGTAGGTTCGAATCCCACTATCGGCAGCCCTGAAGATGGTTTTCCGTGGTTTCCCATTTTCACACCAGGCAAATGCTGGGGCTGTACCTTAATTAAGGCCACGGCCGCTTCCTTTCAACTCCTAGGCCTTTCCTATCCCATCGTCGCCATAAGACTTATCTGTGTCGGTGCGACGTAAAGCCCCTAGCAAAAAAAACGGGAAAGGGTAACGCTGACGCTTATTCAGAAGTATTTGGTAAGATAATCAGCTAAGTGGGAGACGATTTGGAAAGGAACGTGATTGTGGCGGATGATCTCAATTTACCAAATGTCAATTGGGAAGGTAATGCGAACGATAGGAAGCATGACCAACGAATGGCAATAAGTTGATATGGGAAGGACAGCTGATTCAGAAAACGATGGAACCAACTAGAGGGAAGAATATTCTGGACGTGTTGCTGGTAAAACCAGATGAGCTGTATAGAGAAACCGAAGTAATAGATGGTATTTGTGACCACAAAGAGTTTTGTCATAGTAAAAATCACGGAGCAAAAAGTTAGGTAAAATTGTAATTTAATAACAACAACTAATCCATGATAATGATATGTTTCGCCACGTTAACCCCAGAATTTAAATTACAATAAAGAATATAAATAGATCCCGTAATTTAACAAATATGATATCAGCAATCAAATTGTTTATTTTATACCCTTAAATTCCCCTGAACCTAGATTAAAAAGTAGTGTATAAGGTACACCTTCGTGGATTATAATGTAATTTTTATGAATAATGGATTGTGTTGGTTTCTTCATGCACCATTAAAACAAGAGTAAGAAATCGTTATTGAATCAGTAACCTTGAAATGTCCTCCAGTTACGGTTTTTCATAATGAACATGGGCTTTATTTATATTTTTTAAATTTATGCGCACCTTGCTGAATAAGTTATTAATAGGCCTATAAATGCGTAACAGGCGTTATATTCAAAATCTAACTTGACTCAAGTTTTAGCCACAAATAACAAAAATCATGAATTATCATCAAGGTAGCACACCGAAAATCAACGCCGACGAAAACATACCAGCGATCAAGAACGTTGTGTATTCAAACAAAACATTACCTATTTATTTATTTATTAGTGAGCACCTACACACTGATATAAATGGGGGGCCGATGACCTTCGATGTTAGGCCCCTTAAAACAACAAGCATCATCATCAGCATCAGATATAAATGCATCCCCAAAATTTCATTTCTTTATGTCCAGTAGTTTTGGTTCGGCGATGATGAATCAGTCAGTCAGTCAGTCAGGACTTATTATTTTATATAGCCTATATAGATATCTGATAGGTATGAATATTTATGAATAGTCATGTAAAATTGCAATTTCTATAAATGGAGCATACATTTCTCTATAAATGTAAATCTTTAACAGCTCCGAAGATGGCTTTCTGTGGTCTTCCATTTCCACACCAGACAAATGCGGGGCTATCTCCGTTGTACAGATTATTTGACACCCAGTTCTGTTTAAGTAAGGCAGCTGTCGGTCAACAAAATGAGAAGCTATGAAGCCTATGGTGCCAACAAAGTTTTAAAAATTGTAGATGTAAGTGAAACGAAAGTTTTGGAGCCGGCTTTGAAGTAGATTTGACCTTAACAGGTCTTGGTACAATTTTTGCTTTACGTCGCACCGACACGGATAAGTCCTATGGCGACGATGGGATAGGAAAGGCCTAGGAGTGGGTAGGAAGCGGCCGTGGCGTTAATTAAGGTACAGCCCCAGCATTTGCCTGGTGTGAAAGTGCGAAACCACGGAAAACAATTTTCAGGGCTGCCGACAGTGAGGCTCGAACCCACTATCTCCCGGATGCAAGCGCGTCCCTAAGGTATTCTTTAACGTGCCAGTAAATCTATACGCAGAGATTTCACACTTAAACATTCCTCGAAATCCAACCTGCAAGCTTGAGCGCAGATGACGGACGGCTAACCAACTACGCTACTAAACCGAGCCCTGACCGGTGTGTTGCGTTACATTGATTTCTAGAGAGTACTCAATGCATGGTAACTGATGGATTGATGACACGCCTCTTGTAGAGTTGTTGTGTGTAGTTCAGACCACACCAAAATAAACTGTATGGAGCATGTCACATTCAGCTACACGTCACGCCAGTATAAACAGGCCATCGGCAGCTTCCTCGTGTTTAATGCCCCGATACGTTGCGTGTCAATAACTCCATAAGTGCAGAAGTTCATTATACATATTCTTCTGATCATATGATTGGATGAAAGCCATAACGGTATAAGTAGCATTTTGGTCATTCAGAGAAAAAGGCATTTAAACATCTTAACACTCATATAACGCATGCTATTTGTAGTTATACCACCTATCACTAGAGCGGAGAATATTACCGCTATCACTTGTATCTCTCTGTTGGTGAAAGGATACATCCTCCCGGAGTTACATCCTGCACGTAACTCATTTTTTTTAAAGTCACTTATACCGTTATGTTTTTCATCCATTCATATGATGATGTTGCTGCTACCGCGGCTGTTGATGACGGTAATGATGGTGATAATAATTTCGTGTGGCTATTTCTAGCCTGGTTCAGCCGTTACAACGCCAATCTGACGAGTGTGAGTAGCCGCCTAAACGAAAATGCGTGTTATTGTGGTGGAGGATAGTGTAATGTGTGGTGTGTGAGTTGCAGGAATGTTAAAGACAGCACAAACATCTAAACTCCGAGCCAAGGGAAATAATAATTAAGATGAAAATCACTGACCCATCCCGAAATCGGACCATGGGCCTACTGAACCGAAGGCCACTACGATGACCATAAAGCCAAGGAGCCGGACGTGATGACGATTTTGATGATGATGATGATGATGATGATGATGATGATGATGATGATGATGATGATGATGATGATGATGATGGTTGTTGGTCTAGGACGTTGGTTCCGAAACTCTGATTCGGAAATCCCTTTCCAGGGTGACGTCCCAGTAACCACTTTCACATAACTGCGAGATCTGGACCACAAAGGCTTGTGAAAGAAAACGAATCGATGCCTTCGAAATATGGTGCTGGCTTAGGATGCCAAGTGCGGCTTGGACTAAAAGAATAATCAAGACGTCCGCACTTCAGGATCTGAAGATTTTTAAAATGCATTTCTTCTCACATCACTTAAGTAATACGCCAGTTCTTTGCAGGACGACCTGGAAAGAAACACGTAGAGAAGTTGATCCTGGACGGGAAAGTTCAGGGCAGTAGTCTACAAGGATTACTGCAACCGGATGGATGGGACAAGCGAAGACTGTCAAGGTTTATCTTTCCAATAAGCCTATGACAGACCGGGATGGTGACGCTACAGCAGAGATGTGACAAGCAGAGACAATACCACTGGGTTCACAGCGCTCAGAAATGACTACATTGATTAGTGATGATGAAGAAATTTTACGGTTTTTGGAGACGCCGAGGTAGCGGAATTTTATCCCGCAGGAGTTAATTTAAGTGCCAGTAAATCTGCCGTCACAAGCCTCACGTATTTGAATGCATTCAAATAGCACCGTCCTAGGCCGGGATCAAGCCCGCCAGCTTCAGCTCGGAGGACCAGTGCTCTACCGTCTGAGTTACTCTGCTAAGCAACAAACGAAACAAGGCTAGGTTTAAAATATTAAATCTAAGAATGTATTACTGATGTGCTTTTTTGCGTATTGCATTCTAATTGTATTTGCTAATACGTATGTAATCATTTGAAGGTGTGATTTCAATGTTGGTATATTTTGGGTAATTGACGGACTGAAGGGTGTGCTGCCAGGTTGGATGCATGCCATTTGCGCAAAACTGACCATGGGATACCGTGACATATCCGCAAAAATACAGGTTACAGTACCGCAAAAATTCAGGTTACAGTACCGCAAAATGTATGTGACAAATTAATCACACTGTGAAACTGACTACATGGCTCTAAGCTCTAACTATGGCATCCCACTGTAGATGGGGGTGGTAGAATAACACCCACGGTATCCCCTGCCTGTCGTAAGAGGCGACAAAAGGGGGCCCCAGGGGCTCTGAACTTGGGGAGCGTGGGTTGGCGATCACGTGGCCCTCAGCTGAGTACTGGAATTTCTTCCACTTACTTGTGCCAGGCTCCTCACTTTCATCTATCCTATCTGACCTCCCTTGGTCAACTCTTGTTATTTTACGACCCCGACGGTATTAGAGTACTCGAGGCCTAGGGAGTCCTTCATTTTCGCGCCATTCGTGGCCCTTGTCTTTCTTTGGCAGATGACTTCTTTCTTCGAAGTGCCGGATCCCTTCCAATTTGTTTTTCTCTATGATTAGTGTTATATAGAGGATGGTTGCCTAGTTCTACTTCCTCTTAAAACGATAATCACCACCGCCACAGCTCTAACTATGGCACATAAATCGTTCGTATAAAGGAAAATTGAGTCTATCACAAACCTATCAAGTCGTTTTTTAATTTCTGAATTTACGAACATGCCCATATGGTGCTGGTGCGGCAGCACTGATTAACAGTAACTATTGCCGGTGTAACAGTATACGTAGACGTTCTTAGTGTGTTCGTGCTAGTGCCGGCATGGAGCTTGTGAAAACAGTGACCAACCGTGGAGTGCATTGCGTATTCTGTAATAATTTTAAATACCGTACACAACGTGTAGTCTGCCTCTGTGGTGGTGTGGTTAGCGTGATTAGCTGTCACCCCCGGAGGCCCGGGTTCGATTCCCGGCTCTACCACGAAACTTGAAAAGTGGTAGGAGGGCTGGAACGGGGTCCACTAAGCCTCGGGAGGTCAACTGAGTAGAGGGAGGTTCGATTCCCTCCTCAGCAATGCTCGAAGTGATTTTCCGTGGTTTCATACTTCTCCTCCAGGCAAATGCCAATATGGTACCTAACATAAGGCCACGGACTCTTCCTTGTCTATCCCCTGTAAACTTCCCATCCCCCCACAAGGCCCCTGTCCAACATAGCAGGTGAGGCCGCGTGGGCGAGGCACTCGTCCTTCTCCCCAGTTGTATCCCCCACCCAATGTCTCACGCTCCAGGACACTGCCCTTGAGGCGGTAGAGGTGGGATCGCTCGCCAAGTCCGAGGGAAAAACCAACCCTGGAGGGTAAACAGATTAAGAAGAAGAAGACAACTTATAATGAGTGGCGGTGCACTTTTAAAACTGTGTAGCTACATTACAGACTAACTCAGATGCTAATGAAGTTATGTTTACAAGAGGTGAACATACGCATGAAAGTGAAAGCGAACAGTGTATCGAAAATCATATAATTAGAAATATTTGTAAACGAATAGCTGCAGAGGACCTCATTAAACAACCACACAAAATTATTCGTAAGGAACTCTATAAGTCAAATTCAAATCATATTCACAAAGGGAACATTAACAGTGTCCGTATATCAATGTACAGAGAACGAAGGAAATTACCATCACTTTTACCTCGTTCTGCTGACGAGGGACTAGTACAATTACACGAGTTAAATACTTTAAGTAACGGACATGATAAATTTTATTGCGTAGATCTTAACAACCGGTTCGCCCGGAAGGACGTGGGTTCGAATCCCCGTCAGGAAGTCGTAAAATTTAAGAAACGAGATTTCCACTTCCGGAGGTGCACATGGCTCTGAGGATCACTCAGCCTACACCAAAAATTAGTACCAGGTTAATTCCTCGGGGCAAAGGTGGCCGGGAATAGAGGTAACCACTCTACCCCCATCGAGTGCCGAGGTTACGGATAGGGGAAGCCTCTACCTTCCACCCCTCCAAGGGCCTTCATGGCCTGTACGGAGATGACTTTGCTTTCCTTGCTTTTAGTCATTAACAACAAAATGGTGTTCTTTACGTGTGAAACAAATTGTTATTATTATTTTGCAATAATTCTAATACCATATTAGCAGATGGCACATTTTATGTGAACCCAAAGCATTCTTGTCAGATGTTTAACATTCACTCATATACAAATGCCGGATACATTAAAGTTATATTTTGTTTGCTTTTATCCAAAACTGTCGTAACGTATGAAAACATGTGGAGCGGTATTAGTCAGTTATGTAGAAACACTTTTAATACAATGTATAATTTTAGACTTTGAATTAGCAGCTCTAACTGCTGTAAGATATGTGCTTCCGAACGCGCGCCTTAAATATTGCAACTTTCATTTTGGACAGGACTGGCTCCGGAAAATTGTAAACATCGGACTGAAACGCAGGGGCGGTGCGTGCGTGGTATTGTTGCAGGGTTGCACTACTCCCAATAATTTTGCACTTCATTTGTCGTCTTTTCTTTTAATGTTTTTGTTTAATAAACCTAACATGTATTCGAAAACATGTAAAAATCAACCATATTCGGTCGTTCGCTGTACTAATGCTTCGTAACGGACCAACAAACGCTGCTGGCTTCGAATCAAACTCAGGGGGGTTTGCTTTCCTACGGCAACTCCCTACCGGACAGCGTGGCGCAATGTACCTCAGCAGGGACGAGCCTAAGCCTGTATAGCATCAGCTAGCATGCTCGCCAGTATCGGTCTCAGGGAGTTGCACGAGACTAGCAAGTCCCCTACCGAGAAACAGAAACAGAAACAGCGTGACTGCGGGAAAACACGCGCTAAAAATGCACAACACTGACTTTAATGGGACTGGCCACACTTGCGGGAAAAATACGCAGCGGGACAAGAGACAAGGCGCGTCTTCAAGGTCGCCCGCTTGAGAATGGGCCGGGGTCCATTTTCTTTGCTTGTTTCACGCTCTCCCGCTCAGCAGTGCCTGGCCACACTTGCGGGAAGAAGACGCTGCGGTTTTGTTCGTGTTTAAAACTTAGGAGAATGGTAAGACAGTGAACTGATAATTTTGGAGGTACAAAGGTACCCATGCCTTAACGACACCTTAATGTCAATGCGAGTTTTTCTTCCTCAGGAATACATTCCCGCAGCCTTGTGTTTCTTTCGCTGATAGCATTTTTCAACATACAGAAAAGCAGTTCAAATAAGGTCACGGACATTCTGTAATACTCAAAAAAATTATCTTGGTTGTCTTTTAGTTTATAGTGTAGGAGCACAAATTGTCCGTTTGATGACCTGTCACTTAATACAGGATGGATCCAATGTTTTCTTTGACGCTGACGACGGCGAAGAACAACCAAGCACATAACACAACAACGGAATTATTATTTAAAAATGGAATGCCTTCTATATGAAGAGCAATGGCGATGTTTTGCTACTCACAATATACAACCAAAACCAAACCCCATTGCACTAGAGCCCTTGAAGTGCCTTGGCCTACCAAGCGACCACTGCTCAGCCCGAAGGCCTGCAAATTACGAGGTGTCGTGTGGTCAGTACGACGACTCCTCTCGGCCGTTATTCTGCGCTTTCTAGACCGGGGCTGCTATCTCACCGTCAGATAGCTCCTCAATTCTAATCACGTAGGCTGACTAGACCTCGAACCAGCCCTCAGGTCCAGGTAAAAATCCCTGACCTGGCCGGGACTGTGGTGGTGATGATTATTGTTTTAAGAGGAAGTACAACTAGGCAACCATCCTCCATATAACAAACACTAATCAGAGGGAAAAATGGAAGGGATCCAACACTTCGAAAAATGAAGATATCGGCCAAAGGAAGACAAGGGCCACGAAGGACGTGAAAATGAAAGACTGCCTAGCCCTCGCAAACCTAATAGCGTCGGGGTCGAAAAAGAACAAGAGTTGACAAAGAGAGGTCGAATAGGATAGATGAAAGTCAGGAGCCTGGCACAAGTAAGTGGAAGCAATTGCCAGGACTTAGCTAAGGGCCCCGTGGTCGCCAACCCACGCTCCGGAGTTCAAACCCTCTGGGTCCCCTTTTAGTCGCCTCTTACGACAGGCAGGGGATACCGTGGGTGTTATTCTACCGCCCCCACCCACAGGGGAGCTTGGCCGGGAATCGAACCCGGGGCCTCCAGGTAAGAGGCAGGCACGCTACTCCTACACCACGGGGCCGGCATCACAATATACAACACACTAATATAATCACGCCGTACAAACACGCAAGTGTGGCCACGTGTTGTCGTCAAGTTGGTGAAAAACACGCAAAAATCCAGCGTGAACAAACCGCAAGTGTGGCCACCCCCCTCGCAGGTCGTCCAGCTGCGTGAAAAACACGCAGTCCCGCTGCGGGAAAACACGCAAGTGTGGCCGTAGCCTTAGATAGCGCCACTCTGCGGAGATTACTTCATTCCTACTTTCACTCCTCTCGCAAAGGTAATTCATTTCCTTTTTTTTATATTTACAAATTTCATTTACGTTTTACCGACGCATATAGGTTTTACGGCGACGATGGGATAAGACCGTGGTTTTAATTAACCCTTTACTTCATACTGTTGCCCTCACGCAGCATATAACTTTTCACCTGTATAAATGGATACAGATTGTGGACAGAGGTAGTTTTACGGCACACCTTCAACTGTGCAGTCAATTAAACACATATGCCAGTGATGCCTTGTTCTTTACATAACATATGAACGTGGTTTTAATTAAGGAACAGCCACCGCATTTGTCTGGTGTGAAAATTGGAAACCGCGGAAAACCATCTTCAGGGCTTCCGGCACTGGTGTTCGAACCCACTATACCCCGAATGCAAGCTCACAGCTACGCGACCCTAACCGCACGGCCAACTTGCTGGGTGATTTCTTTTCTACGCCATACCAGGCCACCCACAATATTACCAACATCTTGCTTCCGTGAAAAACAGGACGGCAAATTTTCAATTCAAGTGAGGCAAAAGTAACTCTGCCAGGCTGAGTGGCTCAGACGGTTGAGGCGCTGGTCTTCTGGCTCCAACGTGGCATGTTCTATCCTGACTCAGTCCAGTGGTATTTGAAGTGCTCATATACGTCAGCCTCGTCTCACTAAATTTACTGGCATGTAAAAGAACTCCGGCAACTCGGCGTCTCCGAAAACCTTAAAAAGTCATTAGTGGGACGTAAAGCCAATAACATTATTATTAAGAGTAACTGTTCGTACAGTGTATAATTAATTAGCCTCTTATTTCCTGGGTTGTAATTGTCGGATATACAGTATTATATTTTTAGTAGGAATGCAGTTAATTACTTAAACACTAATAGAGTTTCTTGTTATTTCTGTAAGCTATACAAATTTTTTCTTGCTATTGGCTTTACGTCGCACCGACACAGATAGGTCTTAGTATATGGCGACGATGGGACAGGAAAGGGCTAGGACTGGGAAGGAGGCGGCCGTGGCCTTAATTAAGGTACAGCCCCAGCATTTGCCTGGTGTGAAAATGGGAAACCACGGAAGACCATCTTCAGGGCTGCCGACAGTGGGGTTCGAACCCACTATCTCCTGAATACTGGATATTGGCCGCACTTACGCGACTGCAGCTATCGAGCTCGGTAAGCTATACAAATGTGACATTGAAAATGTTGGTGTAACACCCAGCTTCAGATACCACCAGCCGCCACTGCTGAAACGGGAATATGAAGAATTAGGACAACATCTAAAATATTTCCTTGATTTGAAGTATTTGCCTTCAGATACTCTAGGTGATGGGTTTGTTGAATTGCACAGCATAATTCTCAGTAATTCCCAAATGAATGTTCCTCATTAAGCACTGGGTTAAATTAAGATGTTTATAGTGATCTTTATGAATCATTAAGAAAAAACTTTTATGTCTATGTGATCCAGCGGCGCTTTGACTGAACTGATTATATGCATAGCCGTTTGGTTAAAATATCATAGCATATTAATAAGAGCAAACAAGTGTGGAAACCACCTAGTTAATTGATAGAAATGTAATTTTATCTAAAATCTCCCATCTCCCCTTGTCCGAACTGCGGAAAATTTTATATTGCAGTCAAACCCCATAATATAATCCGTGCTCACCTCGAAATACAGTAAAACCTCTATAAGTCGATCCCTTTTATTTAACTATCCCGGGTAATACGTGCTTTTTGCCTGTTCCCTGGATATTTTATATAGGAAGCCATTGGGTGTTTACAAATGAATATCGGAGTTTTAACGCCTTATAATATTGAATACGTTAAACTTACAGTTATACATTATATGTCAAATGAAAGAGCAACTCAAACAGTTTTGTTTGTTGGCACCAGTGCGCATGTACGTGCAATGGTTTCGCCGCAATCCGCTAGACAGCGGTAGTAGTACGTCGTTATGCCAGTGAGGTGGCGCACCATCTTGATGGAAAATGAAGTTCTCTGGCTCATTTTCTTCCAACTGAGGGAAGAGTCATTGCTCTAGTGTATCGAGGTAAGAAGTACCAGTTACAGTACGTTCACCATAAAAGAAAGGCCCATAAACCTTTCGCCGGGATACGGCACAAAAAACATTCACTTTAGGGGAATCTCGTTGCATTTGTACCAACTCGTGAGGATTTTCTGAGCCCCAGATGCGCACATTATGAGTGTTTACATGTCCACTAAGGTGAAAGACCGATTCATCACTGAAAACAACACGATTCATAAACTCATAATCATGTAACAACATGTCGTTTGCGAAGTTGGCACGTAATCTGTGGTCTGCCGGCTCTAGAGCCTGTAATAACTGTTAACGGTAAGGACGTAGCTGTAAGCGTTTTCTTACAACTTTCCAAATGGTCGACGCAGGAAGTTGTAATTCATGACTAGCCTTCCGGACTGATTTCTTTGGGCTACAAGTAAACGACTCTCTCACTCGCTCAACAGTCTCTTCACTTAATCTTGGTCGTCCCTTGCTCTTCCCTTTACAAAGGCATTCGGTGTCTTCAAACTTATGATACCATCTGCGAATGTTATTATCACTTGGAGGATCACAACCGAACTTAATGCGGAACGCACGTTGCACAGTAACTACAGATTCTGTCTGTGCAAACTGCAAAATACAAAAAGCTTTCTGTTCACTAGTCGCCATCTTTGCTACTACCGCTGTCTAGTGGATTGCGGCGAAACCATTGCACGTACATGCGCACTGGTGCCAACAAACAAAACTGTCTGAGTTGCTCTTTCATTTGACATATAATGTATAACTGTAAGTTTAACGTATTCAATATTATAAGGCGTTAAAACTCCGATATTCATTTGTAAACACCCTGTAAATTACTGCACTGTATGGCGCTTCCCTCCCGTTTAAGACGCTCTTTTTCAAGCGAATATTTTTCGGATATTTTTTTAGCGAAGTTCACAAGAAATGGAAAATTTTGCACCCTCGTCGCAAGTTTACTTACAGAACTAAAGAAGATTGTCAACTCAGCATGAAGCTAAAAGCTACGAAGAGTTTGTCGACATTCAGTCCTCGCAATCAGTTTATATTACTCTCTTCACTGAGAGTCTCAGGGTGCACAAAGTACACAGCGGGACTACTACTGCAGAGGCGGAGTGAGTCCAATTTAGAATTTCTTGGAAATAATTTCTTACGTACAACTGTAGAAATCATGCGCAAGAAGGTGAGAGAAGAATTCTTTTCATCACATATCTTACTAATTTTACTTGGACAGTTTCAAGATTGCCTTCCGATTGTGTTCAGTGTATTGAAGATTGTCTACGATTACGAGTGTGACAAGGAAATCGCTTTCCTTATCGGTTAAATTAGTAATTTTGTGAGAGCACTATGGAAACATTAATCGTAACCAGAAACAGCTTCCTGATTCGTTAGGGATCCGATCATCAGCGTTAAGAACGATATTAAAAAATCGTGACTCATTCACCGCGCCGCGACGTCAAGAGGATATAATACTTTACTGCATACTACAATGTGATGTACCGTACTTTATTTTATTAAATTATACGTCTCTTCATATGGTTGTGAGGGTATTTAGGGATTGTAGTGAGGATGTAATGGGGAGAGCATATCATTCCCTGGTAAGACCAAAATTAGGCCCTGTTTCATCAACTCTTATTAAATTCTACTTCATTTAACACTTCGGTTAAAGTCCCCTGTTTCACTAACACATTTCCAATATTTGTTACGAAACAACTGTTAAAGGCAAATTAACACGTTTCCGTTAGATTTCTGAACGCGTTATGCAGTGGGCGTCCCTTGTTTCTTTACATAGACGGCTCAGAGCGGTATAGTGTAATTGTATTTTATCTCACATGTTTGACATTATTGTAGGTTATGGTTAACATAGACCGTTAAGGCGTAAACATGTAGAGTAAGAGCCAAGAAAAGCGTTACTATAATGAATACGAGACAAACGTTATTATAGATTAATTTCAAATTATCTTATGTGACTGTGCTTGAAAGAAAAACGAACGGACGGTTATATCACTACATACAATAGATTATTATATGAATGCAGTTTAAGACTTTTACAGCACCGGGAAGATGTGATAATTGATATGTCTTGAATGATTTTCAGGCATTATCTTACTACGAGGAGAATAATGTATTGCCTTGCCAATGCAGCAATGGCAGCAGAAACCCTTTGCACAATTATTTTATACACTCTTGTCTTGAAATCATGAACATTGTCGCCTACAATTACGTGAAAAGAGTCTGAAGCATAATACCTAACTGCTGTAATGGAGAACTTAAGAGTTTCCATACGTGTGTGAAACTCTAGAATTAGGCTATTTTCAATTTCTTTAACTGCCTTCTTCTTTATGACTTTGGTAATTAGTTATCTTTGTAGAAAATGCTTACTGACAACTCTAGGAAGTAGTTTTTTCTTGGTACTGGTCGTCCCTTGCCTTTTTCAGTGTATAGATAGTTTTCATACAGTAGTAAAGCTTCAAACCTACATGTTCTGGATGTTGCCATTTTTTTATTTTAAGATTTGTTAACCGGCTTAACACGGGAATGATGTTATATTGATTTAACGCAAGTATTAACTATTTCTTAGTATTCATAATTCTTGATGAGACGATCATTTGCTAAATTGTGTGTTAATTCTACTTAACAGCAGTGTTAACACTTCACATTCGTTGTAGAAACCGGGCCTTAGAGTATAACTCCAGTATATGGGGCCTTCACCAGGATTATTCGATTAGGGAACCGAAAAACTCTAAAATACGATTTGTTCTGGGTGATGTCCGACAAAAGAATAGCGTTACGAAAATGCTGCAAATTTTGGACTGGGAAGACTTGGAAGAAAGGAGACGAGCTGCTCGACTAAGTGCTATGTCCCGATCTCTCAGCGTTAACAGTATATGGGGCCCTCACCAGGCTAGTCGATTAGGGAACTGATAAAATTCCAATGAAAAACAGTAGAATATTAGTAGAATAATAAGCTTGAGTAGTGTTTTTAAGGGTAGGAAAGATCACAATATAAAGATAATGTTATTAAAATAAAGACGTAAAAATATAAAGACAAATTGGGGTAAATATTCCTTCATAGGAAGAAGAGTTAGGGATTGGAATAATTTGCCAAGGGAGATGATCAATAAATGTCCAAATTATCTGAAATTATTTTAGAAAAGATTAGGTAAACAACTGATAGGAAATCTGCAATCGGGGCGACTGCCCTAAGTGCATATTGTAGATAATTCTTCGTTCTCGGTATATGATCCCAATCATCCCATGTACGTGGATTTGTTTTTCTTAATTCGATCCTCTAAGATCAGACGTAAAGTCAGTATTGCTTCACGTGTTGCTATATTTATTTTGAAACCAAATTGATCTTCTCCAACTCAGTTTCAACTTGTCTTTCCGTTCTTTTGTAAATAACACTTGTTAAAATTTTGCAGGCATGAGATACTAAACTAATGGAGCGGTAGTTTTCACACTTATCAGCACCGGCTTTCTTGGTAATAGGTATAACAACATTCTGCCGAAAATCGGATGGCACTTCTCCTGTCTCATACATCTTACACACTAAATGGAATAACTTTGTCATGCTGGTTTCTCCTAAAGCAGTTAGTAATTCAGAGGGAATATCATCAGTTAAGGTGCCTTGTTCCTATATAGGTCTCTCACAGCTCTGTCAAACTCTGACCTCAAAATTGGGTATCACATTTCATCAGGATCAACAGCCTCTTCTTGTTCCAGAACCAAATCATCTACATCTTTACCTAGACACAACTGTTGGATATGTTCCTGACATCTTTTTGCTTTGTCTTCTTTCCATAGAAGTGGCTTTCCATCTGAGCTTTTAATATTCATAGACCTAGATTTCCTTTCTCCAAATGTTTCCTTGATTTTCCTCGTATGCAGAATCTACCTTTCCTAGGACCATACAACCTTCGGCATTCTTGCACTTCTCCAGCCATTCTCCCTTAGCTACCTTGCACTTTCTATCCACTTCATTCTTTAATTGCCTGTATTCTTTTCTGCCCTCTTCATTTCTAGCATTCTTATATTTTCGTCGTTCATCTATCAGGTACAGTATCTCCTGAGTTATCCACTGATTCTTAGTTGATATTTTCTTCCTTCCTAACATTTCTTCAGCAGCCCTACTAACTTCATTTTTCATGAATATCCACTCTTCCTCTATTGCGTTTCCTTCAGCCTTTTAGTCCTTGAAACAATCCCTCACACTATTTTCTTTCAACTTGTCTAGATCCCATCGTCTTGCATTCCTTCCTTTCTTCAATTTCTTCAACTTCTGGTGGCACAGAAAATAACGCACTACATGGAACGCACATGCAGTGTTAACTCCCCTCTAGCACATGACACTGAAATGTTCCCTGTGTGTGTCATAACAGGATAAGTCCGCTTAATTTACTCTTTTTTAGAAATGTAAACACTGTTTAATGTCTCGCGCGCTGACATAAATAAGAGACAATTCGCCTTTACAATGGAATAACGACAAGACACATCATAGTCATCGCAACATACTTTATTCTAGACAAGCCACATATACATCGCGGTGTTATGATGTATTAATTACTTTAAATAGACAAGCATTTATATCTTATCAGGCGGAAAGGGCTCGCTGTTTTACTACAAAAACATAATATTTGAATTAGACAGACCTGTAATTCTGCCGCTTAACGTGGTGTTGTCTTGGCTACATCTTGCACGCCAGCAACCTCTGAATTTAGGCCCTCATAATGCTATGAGGCATTCTTCGCTTAAATACTGCCTTATCAATACACTGATTCTGCACTCGTCTTGAAGCAACACACATTAATTTTCTTGTAGTAATTAACCTAATAAGAAATTTTGTTATATACAGTACATACAGTATACACAAAAATTAAACCACACAGCCTCCTGTCGAGTATTCAACTGATGCAGTTTGTGGAAAATTCCCACCTCCTCTTCACCAAGTGTTCCACAGATGTGAATGACAGTGAGACAAATGATGTTATCTCTGCCTGACCCCAACAGTCCTCCCTTACAGATTATCAAAATAACCTTGCCCGCAGAATTCCAAAAAGATATCGGTGACTTTGCTGTCTTTCTACACAGTAGTTCATGAATCCTACAAATAAATTCCTATGATATTCCCACCTACCAGGCTGGATGTCGTAAATACAATGTTTCAATATCTAAGTTGTCTACACTCTCCATTACAACTTCGTAATATTTTCGTCTCTCAAGCCAACTGGCTTTTGATATTCCCCAGTCTATCTCACACACTTTAATTTTAGAAGTCCTCTTCTTGATGTACTCGACGTAGGTTCACCCTCTCGGACAGCTGAATGATGACTGACTGTCTCACTGGTAGAGGGAGTATTTATGCATTCTCTAGAGACGCGGTACGTTCCATTATCTAATACTTCGCAATCGTTCCATTTGATAGCCGCTGGACCGATTTCTTTGAGACTCACCCCATAGGTGTTGCCTATTTTTTCAATCACAATGATGTAGTTCACTGATTTCTCCTGCTTCTCTCACGGGCGTAATTAATTCATTCCTTGTACGATGGTTCGCGCGCGTTTTGACCTATATCCTCGACCCGTGTAATTTCACTCTGGCAGGATGGATGCTAACATCTCTCCGAGCATAATTAAATACATTTCCACCCTGTGAAGTTAGCTTCCTCAAATGTTTCTCACAATTCTTAATTACTTAGTTCTCCGTTAATGACAGTGCTGAAATCTCTCACATTGAGGATTACTAGCCAGAATTTCATTATTAATTTCCCGAGTCTTCCGAAATGTTCCGACCTCGTTCGATATTTTGGGGGATCGCCTCCCGCTGTGAATTGACAAGCCACGGAAGACCAGATGAGCTTTCAATAAAAATATGGATGCGTGTTTTCCCCATCTAGCAGTTGGCATTTCGGCAATGTAGAATTATGGGCTCAGTACTAAGAACCGAACAGCAATTTTACTTACAATAAATGAAGTCAATATTCAACCACGGAAAACCTCTAAATTTCTGGTTAATTCCGAGTTATCACTCGATATTTCTTGAATAATATATTATGATCTTAATGAATGAGTTTACACGGAACAAAGTATTTGAAGTCAACAAATGGACGTTAAAATTAAATAATATTCGATACTAAGACATTGTTTTCTATTAAATAATTATAATTAAAATATGTTAACTTCGTCATCGTTATACGACATTGTTTAATTTTTGGGGGTCATTCGTGAAAAATTACCATTGTTCTCAATTAAAGCCTGTAGGAAAAAGTGTGCTGATTACTAATTATTATGATATTGAAATTTCAGTACGTTAACAAAAACAACTAAAATAAAATAATCCATCTTAATAAAATGTGGTTCGTTCTTAAGTAAAATCTCTCCACCGAAGAGTCAATTCGCACTCGCTAGACGGCAATAAATCCAAATCTTCGTCAGTAACCTATATTCATTCCAACTCTAATCTTTATTTGCAACCATTAACAACAAACACGAAACTACCACTGAACCAGAGTAAACCACTCAACTCTTACGTGAAGTTTCATGTGGTTACGACCATCCTGTGCCAGCTAGGTTACACAACACAAAATCAGGATTAGTATCCTAGTGACATCAGTTAATTGCACCGACTTTGACGAAAATATATTCCACTAACCCTATACAAAATGCATAATCTGACCAATAACTCACAATATCATTGCGATGACAATCCCATCCACTATAATCTTTGTCCAACACTATCATTATTTACAAACACAAGAAATAAAATCTAAGACATCAAAGTGAACAATCAATCCATCATAAATTTAGATGAGATTGTTGACGTGAACTATTGAAAATCACTGTGTTCGCATAACTCCCATTGAATATAATCCCAACAACCGACGATTCAATCAACCTCCGTTGTAGCTAACCCTCGAATGGTAGTTAATCTCCAAAATATCGTCTCACTTCCACCCATCTGCAACTAGGCAAGGTTCTCTGAGGCTAACACAACACCATAACTTCTTCTTCCACCGCTTTTCCCATACAGTGTGGGGTCGCGAGTGCGAAATCTATAGCACATGTGGATTTCGCCCAGTTTCACGAACGGATGGCTTTCCTGACGCAAACCCTATATGGAGGGATGAAATCACTATTGCATGTTCCTGTGGTGGCTGGTAATGTAGTGTGTTGTCTGAATATGAAGAGGAAAGTGTTGGGACAAACACAAATACCCAGTAGCCAAGACAGAAGAATTAATCAGAGTCGAATAAAATCCCCGACCCGGCCGGAAATCGAACCCTGGACCCTTTGAACCGACGACCTCAACGCTGACCATTCAGTCAATGAGTCGGATTAGCACAACACTATAACAGGAACAAGTTAAACGAAGACAGGAACAAGTTAAACGAAGAAAAAATTCTAATGTAAATCCCGACCAATTTTTTTTCCAAACGAACTGGAATTTCAGACTAATGAGATTGAGGAGTTACTCAACACGTAATAAGCCTCAATTGGAGATACTGGAAGACACAATTATAATTACTGTATGGAAAAGATTTACATAAAATCCGAACCACAAAATAAGATCTTTCGCCGCCCTCGGTCCTTTGAGCATTCACGCACAAATGCCGGCATTCTAACTAACATAATTGAAAGGACTCTCAGGCCTGGAATATCACTACAACACATATATATCTGGAACGCACAACTGTCTGGACCATTAACAATGTGTCCTCGACACAAAAGTGTGAAGTAGCGACACCAAATCAAACTTATTCGAAACCCACTAGGGAAAGACGTGACACTCCAGAAAAATAATAAAAACTTCCAATCTTAATAACACTAGGGTATCTAAATCTATCAACCGAAACCTTGCCCTATCACATCTCAATATAAACATTAAAATATCCGTTACTAGACCAAATCCTTCCAAAATCACGTTCAATTTTACAAATTACGTTACCCATTTATTATTAGTGACAATTAATATTAATTTCGAGCTCACAAAGAATTAAATTTCCTGCTCTCAAACACTACGTTCTCGGAAGTGAAAATAACTTCAGTTTAACACTGATAACCATTCTACACTTCTGGAACACGTCAATGACAATAAATTGAACCGCACTGAACTTAATACACTCCTTGATGCTACCGTACGGAAATTTGATATTTATAATAATACACTAGCTGACAACAAATTTTAAGCACCCAGAAGGAGTGATTGAAAGTGAGTGAAACTAAATATGCTGAAATAGTACTAATGGAGGAATGGTGTCAAGCATCCTTTGGATCCTCTCCTGAGACAAGTTCATCCACAGTTGTTGCAGCTGTCCCTCAGATCCTACAGGTTGGTACCCGGACGGAGTCCCTTTCCAGTGTCATACCACACGTGTTCAATGATGGAGAGGTCCGGGAATCTTGCTGGCCACGGGGGGACCTCAGCATGCTCTAGGCAGTCCATAGACACACGTGCTGTGTGTGGACGTGCATTAACTTGTTGGAACACTGTCCCAGGGTGCTGTGCCATAGGGGGTAGTACGTGAGGACGCAGAATGTCTATGACGTATCGCTGTGCCGTCAAATTCTACCAAAGCACTATTAGAGGTGATCTGAACGCAAATCCTATGGCTCCCCACAACGCGATGCCAGGGATTACGCCTATGTTTCTTTCCACAATATGGGTGCTCCAATGTAGAATTTGCCATTGTATTTCCGTGTCAGATAGTTTGGTATTATTAATATTATTACACTGCCTGACAAAAAAGTTAAGCACCCAATAGTCGTCCAATATTACCCCATTTTGGTATACATGCATAACATTGATATTTGAGTCAATGATTAGATATACAAGGATGTGTATGCCCTCGACGCCGCCAAACCCGCACACGGTGGTCATCGGAGGTTATGGAGAAGTGGGACTCATCACCGAACATGTGCGACGCCAGTCGTCCTCTGTCCATGCCTCTCGGGCAAGGCGCCACTCCAAACGCAGGCACTGCTGTTCTGGTGTCAATGGCAACCGACGCGTGGTGTGGTATGACCCCAATCCGGCGGATGCGAGTCGTTGAGACGCTGTGCGGGAACTCGCAGGGTGTTGTAGTCTCCAGTATATGTTCGCGGATGGCGAGTGCCGAAGTTATGGGATCCCGCAATGCTTGGCGCACCATACGACGGTCCTCCTTCGGGGTGGTGTTTCTTGGTCGACCTGAACTTGCACGACGTGATTGGGTGCCCTCATATACCCATTAAGTCCAACATCGGTCCACTTTGACTTCTAAATGGCCCACAGCCCTGGCAATTGCATTATACGACCAACCAGCCTCATGTAGTCCCATAATGTGGCCTCTGCTAAATGCAGTCGATTGGTGGATAGGCTGTCTAACGCGTCTGCGAGGCATTGCGGGTGCTTCGTACTCTACGTACTCCTCTCTGCACGTCTTGCTTAACTTTCTGACTCATAGCAGTTTACTGGAAACAACTTATCGACAACAGTACGGTGCCATCACGAATGCACTCTTGTGGGCGTTCTAAACAACACATATCCTTGTATATCTAATCATTTACTCACACATCAATGGTGTGCATGTATACAAAAACTGGGATAATATTGGACGACTCCTTCTGGGTGCTTAACTTTTTTGACAGGCAGTGTAATAATATTAACAACACGTAACTATCTGACACGGAAATAAGTGGCAAATTCTACATTGGAACACAGTGACGCTATACTAATGCACGCAGTAACGCATTCGATACCTGAAACAAAATCTACACATGACTTTACACTGCAAAAAAGCGATCTAAATTTTATAGCACCAAAACATAAGGCAAATATGCCTCAAAACACTTGGAACGTTAACATGATAATGCACAGATCTACTTAATGGTAAACATTAAGGCACAGATCTTCTCAATGATTCCATCCTGAACTCCATTCCAATTTGCCGGCACGCTCGGCGATAATTTATCTCATGGTAGACATTATTCTTTCATGACTACACGTTGAATATGTATACATTTTTGGTGTCCTTATTTTGTATTGCAACTTTACTCAAGAACCCGGAAAAGAACACAGAAAATAACGCACTACATGGAACGCACAAGCATTATTTTCGAGTGTTAACTCCCCTCTAGCACATGACACTGAAATGTTCCCTGTGTGTGTCATAACAGAATAAGTCCGCCTTATCAGGCGGAAAGGGCTCGCTGTTTTACTCCAGTTCACCGTCCTAAGGCATTTAGGAGCGTATTACTTGTTGACATAAAACAGTCTGGCTCCGTATAGGTATAGTTTATTGGTCTCAAACAACTAAGAAATCTCCACCCGCAGTACTAAAGCGAATAAAACAATATTCTGTTACAGTCCTATCTGTCTCAGAAAATACGTTTAACTTTGGGGCGCGACTGGTAATTGCGTTAAACTCAATGTTAAAATTTCCATTTATGTGGAACGACGTATAAAGTTGTTAAAACCCGAACTCTAGTAGAGTTGCGATTCTGCTCTCAATTTTTAAAAACACAAGTACAAAATGTGTTCCCAAAATTCTACGAAAAACGTAAGTACGGCATTTCAGTAATATAATGATATAGATTAAGTGGTAAGTTCCACTGAATTTTGAACAGAGCAACGTGGATTCGTTCCTCAATTCTCTGACATAATCACTAGGAGTCTGTCGGCGTCAGGGTATTTATTGAGAAGCTGGAACCCGCCAAAATGTTCATGGCGCAATTTGTTGATATACCCGACTTTCTCAGTTCCGGAGAATTTTACAACAAAATCGCCACCTAATATTCCTAAAATTTCTGCCATCATGGATCCAATATTTAAATAGAATTGATGATATTATTCCTATCCAAAATATCCTTGGTGTTACTCGCACTACATTTTCTCTTGATGACCGAATCACTCCTCTGATCAGATCGCAGCGCGTCTGTGTGATTTCTCTCAATGTTCACGATGAAAATATAATCTTACTCTATAAAATGTCTGTGAAGTGTTGTTTTCCTTTATTTGAATTTTGGAATTTTAATATGCCACAAAGTCTTCAGTTTCCCTGAAAAAAGTTCTGCCGGTGTAAGCTACCCGATACGTGTCAAGGACAGTCCCAGGAACTGTCTGAAAGACCGATCGGATATTGATCGTTTTTTTCTCTGATACCTTAGGCTACACGGAGTACGAAAATGGCACGCTCTCTTGAAAGAGTATATCTCTCTTTCGTTCCTCTGTAAAGAGTTATGAATTCTTTAGTCCGAGGTAATGCAAAACCATTTTCATGTGTGTAATTTAGTCTCCTCTATTCAGCAACAATTTGTAGTACTAATATATTTGTCTTAAGTTCACACATTCAAAAGTTTATTTTAGATGCTTGTGCATATACAGTCGAAACCGGTTATAACGACTCCGAAGAGACCGCCAATCAACGGTGACAGTCGCACTAACCGGCCTTTTTTTCTAAACATGTCATATATGTAAGTTTTAGGCTGCACACTTTCAAGGTCAATTAACAAAATAAAGTTAAGACTTCAAAAAAATGAGTTAAATTGCAGTAAGTACTGTACTTGCAATACAGCATTTGTGGAATGGGAATGAGAGGATTGTTTCTTCCAATGTTTACACAGTACGTACGGCAATAATATGTCGGCAAAATATAAAATAATAAGTGAGGAAATAAGTAGCAACAATGTAAATTGAGCAATAATGTCACATACGGTCTTGGCTAATAAATTAGATGTTCTCTCTGTCCTTCCAGATTGTAGAAATCGATGAGTGTAATGCATCAATTCCTTCGTGATGTTGACATTTGTTACCGGTACCCCATTTTTAATCGCCATATTATTTGTGACTGTTCTTACCTTACCCTCTCAATTGCGACGTCTTCACAGCGATGCTTGCCTTGACTACTTAACAGACAGACTGATCTAAAATCTGCAAAAATGTGATGAAAGTACGCCGTGTTATGCGATATGTCGTAATAAGCGATGTCTTACTAAGCAATTCTTCTGAAATACAATGTTTATGTAGCATTTGGACGGGACCGTTAGATTTCGCCGTTATATCCACTACGTCGTTAAAAGTGGTGCCGCAATAAACGGTTTCGACTCGACTGAACTTGCGAAGAATGGTACGCATTTTTTCCCTGATGGTCGTATATGTAATGCTTTTTTCTAAGAAGAGGGATTAAAATTCATATTTCGTAGCTTGCGAGAATGCCATTCATTAAACCAGATTGTCTAGTTTACGTATGTCTCAGTTCTTGCTGACTGAAGCAAACTTGTCTCTATCATGCCCACTTAACATTGCCTTTCGGGCGGGTGGCACACTCACGAATAATATTCAAAAGTGCGATTCCCGCTCGTGGTTAATTTTCCTCCGGGTACTGGCGAGCGTGAGTACTGGCTGCTTTGACATTCTCTGGTGTGTATCACAAACTGTATTCGGGTCTCTGGTGCTGTCTCAGGCTGACGGCAAATTTACGGCGCTAACGGGTGCCGTTTGTCACCTTGAAATGTTTCAGATAGAAATGTCCTATCTCCTTAATGAAGTCCGCGACCTAGGGTATTCCTGATACAACTCAGTATACTTTACTCAACAATGACAATATTGGGAAGTTTTGTCGATCCGGGCTGACTACCTCAGGCGGTTGAGCGCTGGCCTTCTGAACTCAAATTTTGCAGGTTCGATCCTGACTCAATCCGGTGGTATTTGAGGGTGCTGAAATATGTCACCCTCGTATCGATAGATTTACCGTGACGTTAAGAGTGCTGCTGGACGAAATTCCGACACCTCGACATCTCCGAAAACTGTTAAAAGTAATTAGTGAGATAATGTATTAGTTCTGTCGAGTTATAATTCATTATTTATTGGAAAATGAAGACATTGTCTCAAAAAATTATATGCTGAAATGTTTTTAACAATCGGAGATTAATCTATGATTATAACATTGTCGTAAAATGCACAAGTATGGTATAAAGTTCAAGTACTATTGAAATATAGCTTTAAGTGCCTTGATTCTTGTTTCTTATTAAGCCCTTGAACCAACACAACTCAGAGAGTCTGCAATGGTATCACAGTAAGGTGGTATTATGTGTACTAATGTACCATATCAAATATGCCCCAAGAGTACAATGTGTAATATTGTGTAATACTGTGGACTCGTTGCTAAAAGGAAGGCCTGGCGTAAGAGGAAGTGGTGCGACGTAAGCTTTCAGGAGCGCGTGGCATTGGGAAAAAATCGTTATCTTACATGGTAACAGCGAGCAGTTTGTATATTTCATATGAGTCAGTTGGGAATATTACGAGATCGCTTGAGAGCGGCGGATTCAAAAGAGACCAATCACGAGTTTGAAAGCGAAGTTGCCGACTGCAGGGATCTACTGAACAAACTAATTCAGACCTACCAACTTCGATTTCTACAGTGCTGCACCATCATTGATTTAACTAGGCAATATATTATAAAGCCATACTCCACGTTTTTTATATGTAAAAGAAGTAAATCATATATTTAAAACTACCTCTAGACAGACACAGTAATTACTTTCGATCTAATAAAGTAATAAATATATTTTTATTGAGCTTTCTACCAAGTAGGCGGCTGGGCCATTGCGTCATCGTTTCAGTGGAGATCCCCGAGTTTTTACTAATGCAGGAAGTCTTGTGAGCGCGTGCGGTTTGAGATGCAATCGGACATTCATTCTGCTCTGAATTCTTAACTGTGCTGGTCGGAACTTTCTTAAATTAAGCACGTGTTGAATTGTGATAACATTAACAGTGACGATTTTGTTTAACCAACTATACAGATTTTATATCGTGAAATGTGAGACGTTATTTAACAAGTAATGTGCATTATCCATGAGCAAGTGATATTATTTAATCACGGAAGTGTACAGTACAATTTACAAAGCAATTACCTTTGCTATATATAGTTATGTATTACGTTGCAGTATGCCAGAGTGCGGTTTTGGCCCGGGATTGTTAATGACTAACACGGTATTTATTATCGATACCTCAAAACCCGTATACTCAGTTTGCATTCGCGTAGTGCAAAAACTGTAATCGGTACGCGTTCCGTGATCGTGAAGACTGTGTGTGTATCGTTATTTAACGTTCGGTATAAATTAATGGTGTGTGTGCGGGAGCAGCATATTCCAAAGACGGCAACGAAAGAATCAAGGACGAGTAGTGTATTTTGTAACGCCATGCTGTGTGTTGCAATGATGACGTAATTTAAGCATACGCAGCGGCCTCGGGACCGTTATGAAAGCTGAGACGACACCATCTAAGTTTATCATAAATTATAAGCATGTTTAGATAAAAGAATTAATCTAGTTCGATCCTGATGTAGTTTAATTGTAAATCTCTCAGGCAAGAATTAAGAATCCAATTAGCTGATGTCATCTCTTGCGAGACAGGCCGCCTCACAGCTGGAGAATTAAAAGTGTTATAAAATGTATGATACGACGTGCAAGATGATCTACCCACAACATGTTTAACTGAGTCAGGATTTCCATGCCGTTTCTAATAAGAAGAAGTTTAGCACCTCATATAAATTGTATTTTAGATATGCGGGTACACAGTGATATTCTCTTTATTTTCTTTGCATGATATTTGTAGGATTTATTTGAAGTGTTTCATGTATATTGAATTGTGTCATACATTTATTGATATTTATGTGTCATTGTCATCATTGTGAAAGACTTGTTTCTTTCATACGAGCTCGTAGCTCACTTTGATGGGAAGTCGGCTATTTAAGCTGTCCACTTGTAACAGAACGGTCTGTTTGTAAATTAATTGTAGATTTAAGGTAGGAACCCCTGGAACAATGTGATTTGTTCATAATATGGATCGGATCTAGTATAATTCTGTTCTGTCGCGATATGTCTTATAAAACGTTTATTGAAATAACATCCGTCAGGATTTATTTAGATAAATTTAACTGCGCCGACTCAAAGCGAAGTGTGTATTTTCCCCAGATTAATTTTGTAAATATTTTAATATTAATACGGGATATTGCCCGTCCTTTCATGTAATGTATTAGTAATCTGTTAACAATGTGTACGGCATATATTCATGATTTTGGCATTTGTTTGAGCAATTTTAATCGTTACGTTTATTTAATTTGTTTATTATACGAATCATCTATAATGTTCTTAGACAATAAATCTATCTTAACCCCTATTTTGTATTTTATTCATGGAATTATATTACTGTTTCCCGTTCACATACTTATGGTACAGTTATCCTGAGATATTTTATTTATTTTTAGCCCTGATCTTATTTTATGAACAGAACACGCAGCGGTAATGTATACATTGATCAAACATGCCGGTCCATTGGTACTCGCATCAAGGAACATGAACTGAGAGGACAAATTGCCCCCATTTTTACATCCTGGGTATGACGAAATTCCCTGTACTTGCGGTAAGGTATACATTGGCCCAACATGCCGGTCCTTGGATACTCGTATCAAGGAACATGAACGAAATATTTGTCTCAACCAGCCATAAAATCAGCAATAGTTGAGCACGCTCTATCGTCGGGTTATGATGTCTTGTTCCAAGGCGCTCGATCTCTTGCCCACACTGGACACTAAAGGTGCAGGATGGTACGGAAAACTGTGGAAATAAGTAGAAATCCTAACAATTGCAACAGGCACACTGGCTATCAATTAATTAATACGTGGTGGTCAGCCATTAAGGATGTTCGTAGGTATATCCCTTCCTTGTCCCTTCATTATTGTTATTTCTTTTCGGTGTTTTCCAAATTCGTACGTGCCTCGTCGCCAGGTGTTTAATTCCAAGCTTGTGTCAATGTCATACTTTCGTATTTGTGTACACCTGTAATGTCATGTGACTCTCTCAGACTGATTCTGATGGTTCCGTCAGATTCCGCTTCGAACGCTAGCGCAGTACCGGGTCCGGGGAGACATCTTGTGGCGAGTGAACGTACCACTTTCACTTCTATTTTAACGTCAAAATTTAAACCATTGTTTGAGAAGCCTTTCTTGTGAACAGTTCAGAATTTCTTCTGAAGACGCAGAGCAAAGTTATCTGCGAAACGTAAAGAATTTCACCGTATTTACTTGACACGGCATAAACCCAAAAGACTATATCATGTCTATAAGTACGGGCCGTGAAAGCATCAACAGCAACATTAAAAACCTCTATGGGGAGGATACTTTTATGATGGCTGCAAAATTTAGCAAATTAAGGGGGAAGAAATCTATTCTTCTTTTTTCTTTATGCTGAAGTGCCAAGACCATAACATCATTCCCAACGGTTATTAGTGAATTAGTTGTAAAGTAGATTGTGAAGTGTGAATATAATTTCAAGCAATGCTATATCTTGTTTGTGAACTGAAATGAAATGGCGTATGGCTCTTAGTGCCGGGAGTGTTCGAGGACAAGTTCGGCTCGCCAGATGCAGGTCTTTTGATTTGACGCCCGTAGGCGACCTGTGCGTCGGGATGAGGATGAAATAATGATGAAGACGACGCATACACCCAGCCCTCGTGTTAGCGAAATTAACCAATTAAGGTTAAAATTCCCCACCTTGCTGGGAATCGAACCCGGGACGCCTGTGACCAAACGCCAGCACGCTAACCATTTATCCATGGAGCCGGACATCGTGAAACTAAAAGGATACTTCACCAAATTAGGTTTGAGATACGTACATCTGATGCCAATTCTAAGGAATACGTCGTAATAACACTCAAAATGTTCAAGGTACAGTCAAGTGAAACAGTCAGGGATAATTTCCTTGTACGAATTTTAAATGTTCGGTCAAGAGGATTTCAAATTTAGTGCCTAGAGTTCCATTCAGTTGTAATGTCAGAGTTTTATATTATCATCTAAATTATCGCTGCAAACCTCGCCATTTAAATTATAAATTTAAAGAATATATATTTTCAGTATCAAATACAATTAATTGTTTTATTTCAATGATAGATCAGATAACCTCAAATTTTTAATTGGGAAACCAAACGACAAAGTCTTTTTCCTAGAACCTATATGTTATGCTGTAATCAAATAGTGATCAGGATATTTTATTTTCTGCAGTCCTTCGATGTAGAATCCTCCTTCAATAGGCTGTCCTGAAAGATCGCGAAGTAAATACATAACTGGATTAGTAAGATTAACACTCCTGATTTGAAAAATTTCTGTGCTCCAGTTAGGTGTGTATCCTTTTGCAAAGATAGACTTGTTTATTCTGATGCGAAATAAATCACTTTCCTCAAAGCGATGGCGGCGCGGATCAGCCGTTTTCATTACAAGATGAATGACATCTAAGCGTGGTGTATTCTTAGTAACAAGACGTGGCTTTTTGCTGATAGTGCGATGAGATGTATCGTTGTAGGTAGACACGAGCCTAGGTAGCAGTTCAATCCAACGGTAAGAACCTTGAGCTGTAAATTCTCTCCATATCTTTGTCTTGAGTGTTCGATTAAAGCGTTCCACAACACTTGCTTTGAGATCGTTGTACGTAGAGTAGTGATGAATGCCAAGTAATTGAGGTAAGAAGAAAAATCCTTGTTGTAAAACTCTTTACCTTGATCGGTTTGAAGAAGCCTTGGGCAGCGTTCTGATTGTTCAACAATAAGTTTAAATGCGTCTTTGACTTGAGTTGCTGTCTTAAAACGCACAGGTTGCGCAAAAGCAACCCTAGAGTAAACATCGATGACAGTAAGTAGATTCTTGCTAGAGACATATGAAAACATTTCTGCTAAGTCTGCTTGCCAGAGATAATCTTTTCCGCGTGTAATAACGCGTCTGCGAAAGTAGGTGCGACAAGTTGGTTTATGTAACTTGTGTGCGAAGCTTATCTTTACAAGTGAAGTATTATCTTCACGAACCATTACTGAATCATACCCGCATGACGTAATTCTCTCTCTATGTCAAGAAATTCTGATTCGTGACCTATGTGACCAGCATCTTGTGAAGCTCTTAGAAGTTGTAATCGTTCTACGAGTAAGTTAGGGTCATTCCAGTTTCTTACGTCTACATACGGCAACAAAGGATTGTAGATAAAAATTAAGTTCACGTGCAGTCGGTTGATGTGACGAAAAGAGCTTAGAAATAAACTCTCGATACTTGCGACTCTTATTTGCATTTACAGCATCTGCTCTCTTGTAATCACGTCGTGTTGCGTCAGTAGCAGGAAGTATTGCTTTATATTGTTTAACATCATCATGTGAAATTATATCGTTGTCAGGTATTCGTGAGAAAAGAATTTCCAAGAGACATTTATTAGGTTTAAACGTAACACCTTTTACGATGAGACCGTTAGCATTAATCTTAACATTTGCATTACCTATATATACACAGTCGTCTTCATAGCGAACACCGTAGCTTGTGTCAGTTTGTACTATAAAGAACTTTTCTACATAAGGAGCAAAGAGGGATCCATAGGTATTTTGAATAAAAGTCTTAAATTGATCACGATACTCTGGTGTGATCATAACCTCAGACAAAGAAGATAGATTTTGTGTTGCCGTAGTACGTGTTTCAGCAATAACATCTGTAGTTTAAAACTGAACTCACTTAGATGGTGAAGTATCGTTAGTTTCTTCTTCCACATCCTCTTCTTCATCCCGATCCTGCTTCTCCTCTTCCTCATTCTGCTTCTCTTCTTCTTGTTCTTCAGACATTTCTTGTTCTTGCTTCTCTTTATCATGAGATGTTTGCATAGAAACAGAACTTGTGGTAGACTTGGGCAATGATGTAGAATTAAAAATTTCTTTCAGTTGTGTACCTAGTTGCATTTTCAAAAATAAATCAGTGTCTGCATGAATACGTTTAAGCTATGTAAATTTTCGTCGAATATGTTTCGAGCAGGGATTATACGTATGTTCTGTAATCTCTTTACTGGATGTTGTCATTATGGCAGTTTTTGATCAAGTGGAGTCGGTAACTCTGTGTTGATGCATATAAAATGATCAAAACCTATGCGATACTGTCCATAGTGAACATCACTTTCTTTATCAATAACTAAACACCGTACAGGTATGATGACAAGCATGTAGCACACATACGTTTAAAGTCATCGAATGTCATATCAGTGTTAACATAATCATCATACACATGTAGATGTTGCCCTCATCTTGCCGAAAAGCACAATAATATTTGCTTTTTCGCGTATCAACTGCTTAGCCACACGAGAATAGGTTTGACATAATTAGAAGCAGTCTACATATTCACATCACCCCATACTAAAGTACGCACAAATAACATTTTGCTGTTCTGTAGCGACATTGTTAAAGATCATAAGAGAATTGGGAAGCACATCATCCGGTGATGGTACTTGCTCATGTTCATTAAATTGAAAATATATCAAACCATCTTTAACCAGATCGTTCATTACAATTTGTAGAGTAGTATATAGTGGTTGATAGAGTGACTTTGCGACAACGTACTGTAAATATTCTCGAAGCGTATGCCATTTAAAAGGGTAATGAGTGTGAGTAAAGTATTTGTCTTCCCGCATCCCGATGAGCCACTTATAATACATCGAATAGTAAAAGAAAACAACATTCCTTTACGTCTTTGTGTAGTTGCACCAGAACTAGGTAAGAGATGTGGCACTATGTCACTAACAGGTAGTGTGTCTTGCTGCTTTATAATCTTCATGGTAACTGAAAAATAAAGTAGGCAATAGTAATATATATATATATATATATATATATATATATCAGACGAAACAAGTAACTGTCAGTTCCTCAAACGCTCTTGACGAGTAAAGTCGTGTAGAGAATGGTTAAGCAACGATATCCAAACGTTATGATGAAGAAGACTAAAACTATTGGATGGAAAGAAGTTGTAAAGGCTACGCGAAAAGCTACTCGAGGGGAATACAATCCGCGAGTAGCCATTACTAAGGTACTTCGCGCAGAAAGAGCGAAAATTTCTCCAAAGCGCAGAGCAATGTTTTGTAAACGTGCACGAATTATTCCTGTACCAAAACGAGGAGTATTTCTTCCTGCGATGTTTGCTGGACTAGCAGCTTTAGGGTCTTTGCTGGGTGGTGATAGTGCTGTAGCAAGAACTGTTAAGGCTGTAGAAGAAGCGAAGCAACAGTTGAAGGAGAGTGAAAGTCATAACAAGACAATGGAGGCGATTGCATTACGAGGCAAAGGCGTGTATATAAAGCTAGTGCCATACAAAACAGGGCTCGGCATCCACATGTCACCTATAAACGTCTACTGAATGCACTGCTACATCGAGGTCTAACCCACGAAGAATTTTTAACGTTTGATAAACAACATGGAATTCATTATTTACGCGGAGTGTGTATTCGCGATCAACTACCAGCATGCCCACATGAACGGGAGAGTGCTGTAATTAACTTAGACAACAGTCACGGACCTGGAACTCATTACGTTGCCTACGTAAAATGTAAAACCAAAGTATGGTATTTCGATAGCTATGGAGACTTGCCTCCTCCATTTGAGCTCATGCGTTATTTCGGAAGAAGTGCAGACATTGTTAGCAATAAGAACTGTGTGGAAATTTCAATACACGCATGTGCGGACGATTGTGTCTTATGTTCGTAAACCAAACCCAGACAGTAGACAAAGAGCATCAGTGTGCACGTGATGACCAACGGTGTAAGAACGTTCACTGTAAGCGGAAAAGGATCTGAAATAACCGTCTGCTTTAACCTACCGATCGAACTTGGCCATCATCCACATAGCCTTGGACTTGTGTCGTTTGAAAGCTACTATACAATACAACCTATAATGTGCGTGATGGCGTAAACAAGTACTATTACGATGAGTATGTGCTAACGCTACCGTCAGGCAGATATTCAGTAAACGAAAATCATGACTACATTGAAAGTACGTTAATTTGACAGTTTAGTAATAATAATTGCATGTTCTCAATTACTGTGAGCAACATCACACATAAATGCGTTATTGACTCTTCTGTTCAAGATTGACATCAGATCACAACCAGATTCGATTGCACCACTGGTTGGATTTTCACTAAGTGAGCTCATAACGAACGTACGTTTTAAGTCTGATCAACCTATCACACACTTCGATGATCATCATGCAAACATCACTTGTAATATTATTACAGACTTGTATAGTAAACAACCTTTACACGTCCTGCACGACTTTATTATTACAGAGGAAGGTGGTTATACTATTCGTGAGAAACCGTGAGTAGTTCTTTATTAGCCTGTGTCTGTAAAACACATTAGTAACATCACTCTTACTCTTGTGAATAAACATAATCAGCTCATTAATTTAGATGGGCACACGTATGTAGCTTACAAACTTCATCTTAAACCATATGAAAATCTATAAAACACGGTGTACATACAGGAGACAGACTACATGTTTACGAAGACTCAACGAATTAACAGATGACTATAACCAGATACTCCTAGATTTAGGTTATACGCTACTACAACAAAATGGAAGAAATGATAGACGTTATGAACACAGTAGAAACTCATGGAGGTGTGGTACGAAGTGAGCTTCATTCTTATCAACCTTTTACGATTGGACTCAATAACAATGACGAAATTCGCTTTATCATTAATCAGCAATATGTATACAAACTACCACACGAAAGCTACCTCTATACTGAAGGATGCTTAGATAAGGCAGATTGAATTGGACCAAGCACATCTCAACTAAACGACCATGATCTAGCGTTTCTCTTTTCTGATGCGCGTTATGAAGTAAATAATGTGGAAATAGATCAAAGAATGTTTGTATTACAAATGCAATGAAACTCTACCCTTCTTATATTTATGAAGAAAGTAATACTTCACGGATGCCAGGATGGTGCCCGAAAGCTAATAACAACTGGGTGATTAATCAGGACGGTACTTCTACTGGTATGTTACCATTAAAACATATTCTCGGCTTTGCTGAAGATTGTAGACGTATTATAATCAACGCAAAACAAGAGCTAATTCTGATCCGTGATCGAAGTGATTACAATTCTTTTAAAGCAGCAGAATCACCAGTAGACACGAAAATTCCTCTTCATAGTATGTTGTGGAGGATTACACATATAACATTATCTGATCGACAAAAACTTCGATTGCTCAATATTGTAGAAAATGATACACCATTACCTATACGTTTTCGAAGTTGGGTGGTGTATGAGTATCCTGTGTTACCACCTACGAACAAGCATAGCTGGGCTGTTAAAACGTCACGTTTTACTGAAAAACCTTTGTATACTATTTGTGGATATCAAACCCATCGTAAATTCAACCATGAAAAGAATAGCTCACAGTTTGATCACTGTAAATTAAGAAATATTAGACTATATCTCAACATAATTACGTATCCCTACAAAAACATTAGAAATTAATTTTGAGAAAAATAAATTTGGGTTGCTCTGTGACATGTTTTGTAAATTCCAATCATCGTATTATCAGAAAGAATATAGTCTGCTATTTTCGCCTGAAGAATTTAAAAATAAAGCACCGATTGTAGTTATAAATTGCTCTTAACTTGAAGAATTTATAAAAGAATCTCCTGTCGATATTCGTTTAGAATTTGAAACATCTGAAAGTATTCCTGCTAACACAACAGCGTATTACCTTATTATTCATATGAGTGATGTCACTTTCCAACCACAAACGAATATTGTTACTACAAGACTATAAATAAGGATAGTCCTTCATCATGATCATTAGCGTGTGCTTCTACACCGTGCACTATGGAACGGAAAGAAGAAGAAATCTACACGTGTACAGACAATTATCTTGATAACAAACAAAACTGTGAATGTGCACCCTGTTCCTCTACCAGCGAAACTAATACGCTACATCTTATTTACCTCACTCAAGTAAGTGAGTCTATTAAGATGTTCTATAAACGTAGAACCTTATACCAGATGCCAAAACATCTGATTCAGTGTTTACCAACAGAATTTTTATCTACGTACGCTTCTCCTTTCCTAGATGCTTTTTGGGACGTCCTACCCCTCCACAGTAAGATGTCAATCGATGTAGCTTCATGTATATGCTGTCGACGACATTACAAGCATCGAAGTGAAAATCACATCGAATGCGATTGCGATGGACCTAATCCGAATATTGTAAACTGTAGACAGTGTATGAATGAACTTTTCCCCTTCTTTGCAGTACCTGATAATGATTCAGAAAGGAACCAAACACATGGATGACCTTAAGGTAAGAATTGCATCAACTTCTTTGCGAAGCTTAGTATAATATATTTTGAAAACTTAATTTCATAAACAGTAAATGTTTTACTAAAAATGGCTTTCACGGACGCAGATCTTACGATCACAGGAATAGAACCAGCTTTTGGGTGGTTAGGCCGTGTGCGTGTTTTGTTTAATTTGAATGTTGCAGGGTTGCATTACAATTTTGGTAGCATGCTACTTCTTCCCAGTAAGATGTTAAGGTGTACAACAAACTTGTCGGCAGCATAAAAAAGACTGTAGTATAACCGGTAGTAGTTTGTTCAATTTTGTAAATAACTACACATTAAATATTTCATTCAATTTAAAATGTTCTACTTACTGCATTCACTTTCACTTCTCACACCTATCAAATGTTTTCCTAGTCGTCACCATTTTATTTTTATGAAAATGTAGGCTGAAGAACTTCTAGTTCTGACAATTTACAGAAGGATGAAGTATTCAGTCAGTATTATGTATATATGATCGAAGTTGAAAAATTTGCGACGGAACGCGATTGTCTCAACCGTCTGAGCCATTCAGGCTGGTAGGGTAAGGTAGGTGGTGGTATACAATTTCTAATTACTAGATTGTGTGCCCAAAAAGCCTTGATTAAATTCCGATCCTTTCCACAGTACTCATATGGAGTGAGGGCATATAACGCTGTTGAAGGTTATTTGCCCGTCGGATGGTGACGTAAAATATTGAGCAGACCTCTCGATGCTATTCGACAGGAGAAGGCTATGTGCCACTACCAGCTTTTACCCTCTCCCTTCCTACTATCATATAGCAAGTCATTCATTTCATCTTACTATCTTCCCTGATGAGGTTGACGTCAGGAAGAGCATCCTGTTATAAAAATCCATCGTAAAAGATTCATCTCACCACAAAGTCGGCACCGTAGAGAAACGGGACAACGAATGGACACACGTTAGGTTATAACATCGTGCACCCTGTGACGTCAAAGCTCTGTCAGGAGTAGGCCTGCGCGTTCGGTTATGTAAAGATAACCATGCATTTTTAATTCGCATGTGCTTATTACGTCAGAGATCCGTCACAACACAAGGGTGAGACGGGCAAAGAGCTTGTGAGTGCGTGAGTAATCCGTTTTACAGTAACTTGCAAACTCGTCGTCAGAGTGCACCTCAACCTGATCTACATGCGCACATGCCCACTATCTATTCCTGTTTATGTCTCTAGCTGGATCTGTTTACAGTAACTCACGAAGTCTTGGCGAGAGTGTACTGCTATGTCTCTAGCAGGATCTGATAGTCTTTTGATTACAGTAACTCACGAACTCCTGGGTTCGATTCCCGGCAGGGTAGGGTATTTTAACCATGATTGGTTAATTTCGCTGTCACGGGGCTGGGTGTATGTGTGGTCTTCACCATCATTTTTTATCCTCATCACGAAGTGCAGGTCGCCTACGGGAGTCATATCGAAATACCTGCACCTTGCGAGCCGAATATGTCCTCGGACACTCCCGATACTAAAATCCATACGCCATCTCATTTTTACTCACGAAGTCACCGCGAGAGCACACTGATATGTCTGTAGCGGGATCTGATAATCATTTGTCACGCCGTAACATCACAGATCTGTCAGGAGAAGGCCTGCTCGTTCAGTTATGTAAAGATAAGCATCAATTCTTAAATCGACGGCGATTATTACGGCACAGTTCCGTCACTACTGCAAGGGGGAGACGACAAAGGGCCTGTGTGAGGTTAGGTTACCGTTCGTGACCAAGGTTAGGTTAACACACTTGTAAACCACACCTACAAGTCACCTCACTACTTCGGCTCCTCCAAAAGGACCCGTCTGTGGTTAGGTTGACACGTCATAACCTCAACCACCAGTCACCTAACCGACTGGACTCCTCCAAGGGGAGCCTGTGTGTGAGGTTAGGTTCGGTTAGGTTAACACGTCATAATGACTCCTTAACCTCATCTGCAGGTCACCTAACCGATTTGTGGCTCCTTCATGGGCGCTCGATCGATTCGGCTCCTCCAAAGGGGCCCGTCACTTTTCCGACTCGGCTCGTCCAAAGTATCCCGTTAGGTCAGTATTGCCCTCGTACGTAAAGGTATGACGTCATAACCTCACCTGTCGGTCAAAACACTCCCGGTTGGCCAGTGAGGTTAGCATTGCCCTCGTACGTATGCGTATGACCTCATAACCTCACCTAGGTGTCAAAAGTGTCCCAGATCATTCCCTGGCCAATTAGGCCCCTCCAATGGAGTCTGTGAGGTTATGCTTGCTCTCGTTACGCAAGGTTACGACGTTATTCCACGGTCAATGGTCCAGATTTTACATAGCCTTACTACTCTACTAGGGGTCAATGACCTCGTTGGAAAATGCTGACTCAGCACCCATTGTTTTAGAACGTATATAGCTTATACTACTTATTGTCATTTTTAAATAAATCTGGGACAAAATATTTCTGTTTTAAATAGTATTTTCTCTCTGTAAAGTTAGCCTTGCTACACAGCGCTCCTGAATCCTTTTACGCCCTAAGCGACCCCAAGACAGCATGCATATCGAATCCTAAATCCTTTTTAGAGCACAATACACTCACGAGCAAACATTTTGCTACCATTTATTCCTTAGCTTTCGAAACATTCTCGTTGACTTTCGACCTAAGGCCTATTCTCAAAGTCTGCGTTGACTCCCCTGGTCGTTGGGCATTATAGAGAAACTGTATTTGTGTACCAGCACGTCTGAACACGAACATTTATAATCTTATCACTTCTCCGTTTTCAAACGCTTATTATTTTGAGAGTCCTTAAATGCTTCTAGACCCACAACAGTAAGTGTAAGAAACCCTGTTCAAAGCAATTCCAGTACTATTGACTGTTTGATTATTAAACATAGAGAATTATTTATATTGGAAGTGAGAGGTTTGGGGTTTATGCCGTGTGAAAGGAGACAAACAGGTAGAAGACTTCACGTTCCCGTAATACCTTGTCTCACTTCCTGAGAAGTAAAACATAGGCCTAACTCTTCTTATAACGAACCAAGTTTCCCCGTAGTTCTCTTAATGAAAAGTTGCCGTCATTCGTCACTACCTGAACTACAATGCACCACTGTATACGTTTAAATAGTTCATGTTGCCGCATCTGCATTGAAATCTGGTGTTTCCTCGGCAGTGGTAGCGTTTCACGTTGGTACTAACAACGCAAGACAAGCAGGTATAAGTACCAACATAGTTGGGAATGTGTGGGATCTGGTAAATGCAGCACGGGTGAAGTTTAAGGAAGCGGAGATTGTTATCAATGGAATACTGTGTAGGAGGGATACTGACTGGAAGGTTATTGGGGATTTAAATGAGACTATGGAGTGGATATGTGGGAAACTGGGAGTGATATTTCTAGATCCTAATGGGTGGGTAGGAGATAGGTGCTGCTTGTTGTTTTAAGGGGCCTAACATCGAAGGTCATCGGCCCGTAGGAGATAGGGATCTGCACTCAGATGGCCTTCACTTAAACCGCAGTGGCACATATAAGTTAGGAAATTGGTTTAGAAGGGTTATATGGAGGTACTTTCAGGGAAACAGGGTGGCCTAAGGAGCGGTTTTAAGAGAACGGGGAACTGTAAATCAAGTAGGGATGACATAAAAACTGATAGTGCTCAATTGTAGAAGTATTGTAAAGAAAGGAATAGAATTACGTAATTTAAAAGATATATACTTACCGGATATTGTAATAGGAGTTGAATCATGGTTGAGAAATGATATAATGGATGCAGAAATTTGCTCACGGAAAGGAACGTGATTTTAGCGGGTGATCTCAATTTACCAAATGTCAATTGGGAAGGAAATGCGAACGACAGGAAGCATGACCAACAAATGACAAATAAGTTAATATGGGAAGGGCACCTGATTCAGAAAGTGATGGAACCAACTAGAGGGAAGAATATTCTGAATGTGGTGCTGGTAAAACCAGGTGAACTCTATAGGGAAACCGAAGTAATAGATAGTATTAGTGATCACGAATCTGTTTCTGTGGTAATTAAAAATAAATGTGAAAGGAAGGAAGATATTAAAATTAGGACTCTTAGGCAGTACCATATGGCTGATAAAACAGACATGAGGGAGTTTTTAATAAGTAACTATGATCGGTGGAAAACGGTAAATACAAATGTAAACAGATTCTGGGATGGGTTTAAAGCAATTGTTGAGGAATGTTAAAATACGTTTGTACCTTTAAAGGTGGTAAGGAATGGTAAAGATCCACTATATTGTAACAGGGAAGTAAAGAGACTAAGAAGGAGGTGCAGGTTGGAAAGAAATAGAGTTAGAAATGGCTGTGGAAGTAAGGAGAAATTGAAGGAACATACTAGGAAATTGAATCTAGCAAAGAAGTCAGTTAAGGATAACATGATGGCAAGCATAATTGATGGCCATACTAATTTTAGTGAAAAATGGATGAGAATGTACAGGTACTTTAAAGCAGAAACAAGTTCCAAGAAGGATATTCCAGGAATCATTAATGAACAAGGGGAGTGTGTATGCGAAGATCTTCAAAAGGCAGAAGTATTCAGCCAGCAGTATGTAAAGATTGTTGGTTACAAGGATAATGTCCAGATAGAGTAGGTGACTAATACTAAAGAAGTATTAAAATGTACCTATGACTGCAACGACATTTACAGTAAGATACAAAAGTTGAAAGCTAGAAAAGCAGCTGGAATTGATAAGGTTTCGGGGGATATACTAAGGACAGTGGGTTGGGATATAGTACCGTATCTGTAGTACTTATTTGATTATTGTTTGCATGAAGGAACTTTACCAAATGAATGGAGAGTTGCTATAGTGGCCCCGATATATAAAGGAAAGGGTGATAGACATAAAGCTGAAAATTACAGGCCAGTCAGTTTGACATGCATTGTATGTAAGCTTTGGGAAAGCATTCTTTCTGAATTCATTAGACATGTTTGCAAAATTAATAACTGGTTTGATAAAGGCAGTTTTGGTTTAGGAAAGGTTATTCCACTGAAGCCCAACTTGTAGGATTCCAGCAAGATATAGCAGATATCCTGGATTCAGGAGGTCAATTGGACTGTATCGCGATTGACCTGTCTAAGGCATTTGATAGGGTAGATCATGGGAGACTACTGGGAAAAATGAGTGCACTTGGACTTGACAAAAGAGTGACTGAATGGGTTGCTCTGTTTATAGAAAATAGAACTCAGAGAATTAGAGTAGGTGAAGCTTTATCTGTCCCTGTAAAAATTTAGAGGGGAATCCCTCAAGGCAGTATTATTGGACCTTTATGTTTTCTTGTATATATCAATTATATGTGTAAAGTATTTGAATCAGAGATAAGGCTTCTAGCAAATTATGTTATTCTGTACAGAGTAATAAATAAGTTACAAGATTGTGAGCAACTGCTAAATGACTTCGATAATGTTATGAAATGGACAGTAGGCAATGGTATGATGATAAACGGGGATAAAAGTCAGGTTGTGAGTTTCACAAATAGGAAAAGTCCTCTCAGTTTTAATTACTGCGTTGATGGGGTGAAAGTTCCCTTTGGGGATCATTGTAAATACCTAGGTGTTAACGTAAGGAAAGATCTTCATTGGGGTAATCACATAAATGGAATTGTAAATAAAGGGTACATATCTCTGCACATGGTTAGGAGAGTATTTAGGGGTTGTAGTAAGGATGTAAAGGAGAGAGCATATTTGTCTCTGGTGAGACCCCAACTAGAGTATGGTTCCAGTGTATGGGACCCCTACCAGGATAACTTGATTCAGGAACTGGAAAATTCCAAAGAAAAGCAGTTCGATTTGTTCTGAGCGATTTCCGACAAAAGAGTAGCGTTACAAAAATGTTGCAAAGTTTTGGCTGGGAAGACTTGGGGGAAAGGAGACGAGCTGCTCGACTAAGTGGTATGTTCCGAGCTGTCAGTGGAGAGATGGCATGGGAGGACATCAGTAGACGAATAAGTTTGGATGGTGTCTTTAAAAGTAGGAAAGATCCCAATATGAAGATAAAGTTGGAATTCAAGAGGACAAATTGGGGCAATTATTCGTTTATAGGAAGGGGAGTTAGGGATTGGAATAACTTACCAAGGGAGATGTTCAATAAATTTCCAATTTCTTTGCAATCATTTAAGAAAAGGCTAGGAAAACAACAGATAGGGAATCTGCCACCTGGGCGACTGCCCTAAATGCAGATCAGTAGTGATTGATTGATAATGTGATTCCTATTTAGTGTCCTTCGGTCAGGTGTTATTCTTTTCCAACATGCGAGGCCTTCAGTGTCTTTCGTTCTCCATGAATAGAAATTATTATTATTATTATTATTATTATTATTATTATTATTATTATTATTATTATTATTATTATTATTAATTCTAAGACTGGAAGGTTATAGTTTTACGTGACTCTTGATATAACGGAAAGCTTGAGATTTACATGGAATCCGAACCTCAGGGTCGTGGCTTTTTATTTCGAAAATCCCACAAGCAATGTCCGAGGTTCAAATTTCGGCTGCCTTGGTGGGAAGCTAGGACGATACCACTCGTCTACCACACTTTCTTCCTCTTTTGGTTAAACAACTTTAAAGACATTTTTGATAAAACGGCGCGCTTGCTTTATCTTGCATCTTCTTCCATATTTGTCCTGTCATCTTCCATGCCCAGTCTCTCAGTGGCAACATTTTTTTTCTTTTTTGACCCTGAAAGTATGAGACGAGAATTTGGGAGTGCTTCACTTTCGGAGCAAATAATAATAATAATAATAATAATAATAAAGCCACAAATACATTTTTGTTCCCATCATTTTAACCATAATTCATCTCATACTCTGGTTGTGACCGTACTGTACATAATCAAACCCTTTATGGAGCAAATGAGCCTTCTCGAGAGTGTCTCAAAATGTCTCTTTTTCTATACACCCCCCCTCACTGTAGACACTATCTATTGTTCATATACTTGGGTAGTATTAATGCAACTGGACTTCGTCCATCTCGTCTTTTGTTTTGTGCACAAATAAAATTTAATCATTTATGTAGCCACATGTAAATTCTATCCGTAGAATCCCAGAGGATGTGGTCCCGCAAACCCTGTATTTCCTAAAGCCGTGGTCAGTGGAGCAAACTTTATCAAATAAAGAGCCCGGCGTGCTGTGAGGGGCATGCCAATGAACTCAAGCAGGCTTCGTTACCGAGTGGCCGATGCAGTTGAGCTCTGTATTGCAGGGGGCTGAGGTTCATCCAAAATAGAATTAATTTAAAACCACAGGAACATCGAGCTAGTTACAACCTACAAAATCCTCATTATGGAACATTTTAAGCGTATTTATTCGGAAGTAAATCTCGGGTATTCCTCAATGTAAAAACAATTGATCATGTTTCCGTTCAAGCAAGGTATACGTTTAATGCACATGTTTAGTGAGTCACTATATACGTTTATCGTCCCTTAATATGCAAACCCTCGTATTTCAGATACTCTAATGTTACAGGAGAGTTAAAAGACGGTCATAAACGAGTACTTTACACCTAAAGGCCCACAACATTTTTACGAGTATACGTTGTTTTGTTTCTTGGACGGTATCATTTCAATTTTAAGTTATTGTTTTAAACTATCTTATATATTTGTGTTTTACAAAATTTTGGCAGTGGAAGTCAAGCAGATTTTGAGGCTTTTATTGTCGAGTATTTCCACTCTTAAAATTTTAAGACAATAAGTTATACCTTATATTTTTCTCTTTTCTGTATTTACACGATGCTAATAAAACGTCCAAGCAAAACGATTAGAAAAGAACAACTTGGTCTGGAGAGTAATTTAATTATGGCGCAGAATTGGTTAAAATCAAATAATTCATACTTTAACACGACGGGGGCTAGCTGAATTAAACACCCACGAAGACGATGATACTTGTTGTTTAAAGGGCCTAACATCTAGGTCATCGGCCCCCTACGAAGATGGAATGGTCGTGTAACACCCCAGAATGTTTTATCGGCTGTTCAGCGGAACATATGTCTTCTTTTAAATGCTATTTGTTCGGGGCGTCGACCTATAGAGATCTTTCGCCCCTAAACATATGTCATACATTATAGTATGTCAATATACACTCGTGGATAACGAAACAATACTAAGGAATACCTACAGTAATTATGAGCAAGGAGTCTCATCACATAGAGTATGTTCTAGCTCAAAGGTGCTCAGTTGGGTCCCGTTGAGGCTAGCCCAGTGAGGGCAGCTTACGTAACAAGCATACGTCACAGTGAAGCGAGAAATCGAGCGCACTTTGCAGGGAAGGGAACGGAGACGTTCGATTATCATTATGAAGCTCTCCTCCACCACTCAGCAAAATGCTGAATGGGATACAGTATTCTCAAAAGCGCTTTAATCGCAAGAAAACCGACCTTTTTCAAGATATTCCGGCTTGATTTATAGTGCGCTCGATATAAACAGTCAGTTTTATTTTCTTATATGTTTGCATTCAATGAAAACTAACACGTTATAATTTTTGTGTTTCAACTTACAAATGTACAGGGTTTAACCGTACAAGTTACGATTTACAATTCCTTGGATGGGAATGACAGTATTTCCATTTCTTAAAAAGTAACATTCCTACTATTCATCCGGCAAAATGTAATACATTTGCATAATTCAACAAGTTTACTGCTTGATTTTGCACAGTGTTGTAGTGTTTTTTGAATTTCCCTGTTCACTGAATTTGAAAATTGTATTTAAAACGTATCAAGCGTCCGTTGATAATAGCTAGCCTCTGAATGGCGAGAGCGTTTCACCACGACTGGGGACATACATATTTACTATCCAAGATTTATGTACAACAACAATGTAAATGTATCTACCAAATAGATGCACAGGACGCCTTCAAATAAATAACCTGACTGATGTTATTTCCGGTAAGCATGATTGAAATGTTGGTGAGTTATCAAATGATTTAAACCCAAGCAGCCATAAGCTGCACTTTATCTCTATATAAAATTAGAAATGCTTCTAAAGCACCTCTTAAAATTTAATAGTGATAATTGTAATTCATTACGCACATTACAAAAATATTTGCAGTTGTAAGCATCTTTTTGTATCAGGTTAAAATACATAAACTGCAATGAAAAGAAATAACTTATTTCTTACAACGTAAATTGAACATGACGTGTATTTCTGCCCTCTTTCTTTCATTATTTTCTAGCGCCATTTCAAACACGTGTATCGCCACTGTTGTGCCATGTGGGTGGGGGCATATTTTTCATTGAGAATAAGACTGTTGGAGACAAGTTTTTATTCATTTTACAGTGCTGGGCACCAGCGGGACGAAATGCCCAACGTAAGAACCTGCGTTCTAGGTGGACAAATGAACGTGCAGAGAATATATATGCCCAAATTAAGCTGAGTGCAAATGTTCAGTTGATAAATAAATAAATAAATAAATAAATAAATAATAAATATATATGACACGTGGGAGACCGAGCTCGATAGCTGCAGTTGCTTAAGTGCGGCCAGTATCCAGTATTCGGGAGATAGTAGGTTCGAACCCCACTGTCGGCAGCCCTGAAAATGGTTTTCCGTGGTTTCCCATTTCCACACCAGGCAAATGCTGGGGCTGTACCTTAATTAAGGCCACGGCCGCCTCCTTCCCACTCCTGGCCCTTTCCTGTCCCACCGTCGCCATGAGACATATCTGTACCGGGCGAGTTGGCCGTGCGCGTAGAGGCGTGCGGCTGTGAGCTTGCATCCGGGAGATAGTAGGTTCGAATCCCACTATCGGCAGCCCTGAAGATGGTTTTCCGTGGTTTCCCATTTTCACACCAGCAAATGCTGGGGCTGTACCTTAATTAAGGCCACGGCCGATTCCTTCCAACTCCTAGGCCTTTCCTATCCCATCGTCGCCATAAGACCTATCTGTGTCGGTGCGACGTAAAGCCCCTAGCAAAAACAAGACATATCTGTGTCGGTGCGACGTAAAGCAATTAGCAAAAAAAGACACGTGGGAGGATATACCTAACTACAAATAATAAGAATGATTAAAAACAATTGAGAGATCCACCGCCCAGTTTATTAAAATATAATCAAACAGGTGTGGGAGTATAATACTTACACAGAGCAAGTCTAAACTGTCTGGAATAATCACTAATAATCCATTAATAATCCACTAATAATCAACAATGCACTACAATGAAAACAGCTGGCTGTCAAAAATATACTGTAGAATGAATGAAAACGTGTCTCCAAAGTCCTATTCTCAATGAAAGGTATACCCCCGCCCACATGGCGCAATAGCCACGAAGGGCCATGGCCTACCAAGCGACCGCTGCTCAGCCCGAAGAACTGCAGTCAGCACGACGAATCCGCTCGGCCGTTATTCTTGGCTTTCTAGACCGTGGCCGCTGCCTCACCGTCAGATAGCTCCTCAATTGTAATCACGTAGGCTGAGTGGACCTCGAACCAGCCCTCGGATGCAAGTAAAAATTCCTGACCTGGCCGGGAATCGAAATCGGGGCCTCCAGATAAGATACAGGCACGCTTCCCCTACAACGCGGGGCCGGCGAAAAGTATACCACATTGTTTTACTTACCAATAACACAGTCGAATTAATATATTCGTGACCACCACAAATAGACAGTACAAATTCAATATACTGCCAGCTGTGCCTTCACGGTAATGTGAGTAAAACGACCAGCTAACGTTTACAAAATAGTATAGTTCCAGTTTAAAATTTTACAGACTGCTATTACCATAGGAACGAATGTCATTCATAGAGATCACAGATGTTAAATATACAAATTTTACCTGCGCATATGCCTACGTAACTTTTATACAGAGTGATTCATCAGCCCCTTCCATTATCGTTTGCTGCAGCCCAACTAACGTGCACATGGTTCTAAAGGCTACTTTTAAACCTTGTTCCTTGATAATATTAGCTACTTTGTATGTGTTCTTGTTAACGTAGTTGAGTAACACGTATTTTTCTTTGTCATGTGTGGTGGTTTTCTGGCTTATTTTCTTATGTTTATTTTAGAGTTTATCTACTGTGCCTGGAGGGTGGTTGTTTTCTTTCGCGATTTGTTTAATGATTTGTATCTCTTCATTGAAATCCGTTGTGCTCATTGATGTGGAAATAGCTATGAGTTTTATTGTATTCAGTCCTGCTATTTTTTGTGTGTATGGGTGGTTCGACTCTTTGTCAATAGTGTGGGACGTCTGAGTAGGCTTTCTTTATACTTTGTAAGATCGGTTGTCATTATTCCTGTTGATTGTGATGTCTATATAGTTTATGTGTTGTTAGTTTCTGGCTGCACTGTGAAACTGATGGACTTGTGTAAAGAATTTAGTGTGTTTAATTACTGGTGTGCATCATTGATATCATTATCACATACGCATATGACGTCATCCACGTATCTGCTCCTTTGTAAGATTCCTTTTGAATGCTGGCCAATTAGGATGATGTTTTCGAAGTTATCCAGAAACATGTTTGCTATTATACATGATAATGGTGAGCCCATGGTTAACCCTTTTTTGGCAATAGATTTTATCGTTGAATGCAAAGAAATTTAGGTGTAGTGTTGTTCTAAGAAAGTTTTCTTTAAGAAAATTTTCGATTATGTTAATGGATTCACCTATTGGTATGTTGGTGTACATGTTAGTGATGTCAAAGGATATCATTCGTGTGCTCTTGGTTACTTTAAGTTTATTTAGTTCGTCAATTAATTCTAGGCAGTTTTTAACTGATCTGTCTTCTTTAAGTGAAATTTTCTCTTTTATAATTAGGTTGAGTTGTTTGCTTAAATTTTAACTTGGTGCATATTCAAAATTTCCCATTGGCCTAATGGGACACGACTGTTTGTGTACTTATGGGAGGGCTCTTAGTGTGGGGAGTTTCGGATTTTTGATGGTAAGGCTTTCTTTTTCTTGCTTTGTGAAAATAAAGCCAGTTTTTGATAGCTTGTTTATTCCGTTTTGAAATTTATTTGTAGGGTCGCGTTGTAATTCTTGAATACCGTTGTTGATGATAAAGTATATTGTTTTTATATATACTCGTATTTCTTCATTTTGACTGTTGTGTTACCTTTATGCGCTTTTGTAGCTATAAGGTTGTCGTTTTTAATTTTGTTCTTTTTTTCATGCCGAGTATCGAATGGCACAATTCTGTTGTTCGGTGGATTTTTTGTGGGATTAATTTTAGAACTTCGTTGGTGACTACTTTTTTAAAAAATTTTCTGTTTGTGGAGAGGGTATTTTGTCGCAAGCAATTTCTACGTCAGTGATAAGCTGTTTTATGTTGTTCTCGTTATGACATTCCTGCCAATTGAATTTGAGACCTTTCTCTAACAGATTTATTTCATTCTTTGAAAAGGTAGTATCTGATCTGTTAATTTAGTGTGAAAATTAGTGAGTTTGTTCCGGTTATTGTTTTCTAGATTTTTCTGTTTAATCATTAGGTTACGTATTTTATTGTCAATGACCTTCTGTTTCCGGATTTCTTCTATTTTAATGTAATCGTATAACAAGTTAGAGTAGGATGTCCATTGTATGTGGTGCCGGAAGTTGCTTAGATTTAAATGGATGTGTAGAATTTGTTTGCCGAATTCCTGTTTCTTTATGTGCGCTAATTTAATTTCGTTTCTGATCCATAATAATTGTGATTTAGATGTTGATATTTTAGCCGAAGTTGTTGTGGGTTTATCTTTTATGAGTATGTTATTAGGAACGAGCTTTAATTCTAGACATTTCTTATTAAATGTAACTATTTGTCAATGTTCATGATTTTGATTTTAAGTGATTTGAATTTTTGTTTTCGTAATTTGCCTGAGTGGCCAAATGATTTGTTAAGAATGAAGCCATACTTTTGAGTGCCGACTTAGTTAAATGTAACAAAAACATTTTTGTCTGTCAAATACATTACAATTACAATGTAAATTAAAGCACTAAAACATACCTGTAAAGGAATGACATATTTCGTCCTACAAGAACATCCTCAGATTCTTCCAATACTTAAAACGTGCTTATATATGTACAGTATTGTTTACGTTGCGTAAACTTGTCAATGATAGAGAGTATTGTGATGACATTAACCAGTAATGACAAAAAATAAATTTACATGTATTAATATGATCAAAAACTTACGTACTTATCTAGACTGCCGATGCTAAGTTCGTTGTCACCAAACACTATTTCAGGACTGTGGTCATGGAACGTTTTGGGTAAAGCACACTGGTCTCGGTGAGCCGAGGGGGTGCATGGGAGGGGCCGTGTGGAGCGTTGTGGATCTCTTCTATTGGAAGTTAAAATGTAATTACTGTACCGTGGAAAGTGGTGGGGAAGTAGGGAGAAGCGAGTGGAGCGCTGTGGAACCTTCTATCAACATTGGAGAGGGAGAGAAGGTTACTAACGTACTTCATATTAAAATGTACTTTTATGTAATATGGATGATAGCAAGTTAATGATTTTAGGTGAATAATGTAAGGAATTGTCCGGCTCCATGGCTAGGTGGTTAGCGTGTGACCCTAGGTCACAGGGGGCGGGGATCGATTCCTTGCAGGGTCGGGAATTTTAACCATCATTGGTTAATTTCGCTGGCATGGGGGCTGAGTGTATGTGTCGTCTTCATCATCATTTCATCCTCATCACGACGCGTAGGTCGCCTACGGTCATCATATCAAAAGACCTGCACCTGGCGAGCCGAACACGTCCTCGGACACTCCCGGCACTAAAATTCATATGTCATTTCATTATTTTCAAGTAAGGAATTGAAATAGAGACAAACTATTGACATTTTTGCGATGTAAATTTCGGTTGCTTCCTTTATATTCAAAGATTTACTTTTATTTTCGATGTGTAAAATTTTTAGATCTGTGTTGATGTCTGTGAAATGGTATGAACAGTCGTATATGTGCTCCCCGAAGGCTGAGTGCCGATTATATCTGATCGCATTGTTGAGTTCTTTGTATCTTGTGTGGAAATTACGTTTCGTTTGACCTATATATGTGGCATTGCAGTTAAATTCTTGGCACTTGAGATCATATGCTCCTGACTTTGAGAAAAGGACTTTTTTGCTTAGGTTGCACTTGCTGATGTTTCTCTGTAGTGTGTTTATCGTTCTAAAGGCTTCTTTCAAATCTTGTTTCTTGAAAATATTAGCTACTTGTATGTGTTCTTATTAACGTAGTTGAGAAACACGTATTTTTCTTTGTCATGTGTGGTGGTTTCCCGGCGAATTTTTTTTGCTATTTGCTTTACTTCGCATCGACACAGATAGGTCTCATGGCAACGATGGGTTAGGAAAGGCCTAGGAATTGGAAGGAAGCGGCCGTGGCCTTAATTAAGGTACAGCCCCGGCATTTGCCTGGTGTGAAAATGGGAAACCACGGAAAACCATCTTCAGGGCTGCCGACAGTGGGGCTCGAACCCACTATCTCCCGATTACTGGATACTGGCCGTACTTAAGCGACTGCAGCTATCGAGCTCGGTCCCGCCGATTTTTCTTATGTTTATGTAATAGTTTATCTACTGTGCCTGGAGGGTGGTTGTTTTCTTTCGCGATTTGTTTAATGATTTGTATCTCTGTAATGGGTGGCTAAACTGCTCTCTGGACATAACCATAGGTGATCCTTTTGTAAATCAACGTACTTATTAAATCATATCTCACGAAGACTCTCTCACAATTCTCGTAGACTATATTCACTTCATAGCCATGATCTCATATAAACACACGATGTTAGTTCCTTATATATATTGTATGTTATATGTTATATGTTAGTTCCTTATATATATTGTATCGAAGAACCTCTTATTTCTTTTCCATTATCCTTAACTTGGCAGCTTGATAAAATCAATTATCACTGACACATTACGACGACATATTTCACATGTGAGCAATTAATTCACCCTAACTTATTATTGACATCACAGTAATAACTCGATATCATATAACACCCTTGCATATTTATCATACTGATTGCCTCTAGCAATTATCCCGTACGTGATATGTTGAAATAAATTATTCTCTCCATGAAGATAATATCATATTTCATAATAAATACGGTAGTATAAAGTATGGCTGAAATAATCAGATGAGTAAAGTTTCCCGAATTTGAAAAATGCCCAAAAATTCGAATAACTAACGTCATAAATATTATTCCATAATTCATGAATTGTGGTTTGAGGATCACATAGTTTTCTTCAGATTTGGTTATGTTTAGGCAGAGTTTAACCTCTAAATTTAACTATTTATGTATATTTCTACAAAACTTACAAAAAAACTCCAAAAAATCTACTATCTACAAATAAGAGTAATAGGACTACTCATCTACCGATGACTCTCACATCACATGATGTTGGAAATTAACCATTTCCACCCAATGATCCACACGACGCGGCTAGTATTTAACTCATAGTATGTATGGTTAAGAATTCACTATTCTAATATTTAATATCATTCTCTACATGTATAACCTGTAACTGAAGAAATTTTGTTAAATACATCCCCAAAATGTACGTCTATTACTACATTATCACAAAAAATATATTGACCTTAGTATTTATAATAACAATCACTTTTACAAAATTAAAATAAATTAATTAAATGTAATACATCCCTTCACAATTTCTACAGTAATCAACAATGTCGCACGGAATCATTCGTATTTCAAGTAACACTTCTTTAAAATTCGTAATCTTCACACTGATACATTACCATCACCTAAGTTACTTCACAATTATACGCAAATAATCCACTGCACTTTTATATAATAACAGCTTCTTAAATATGTTTGTCTTCAGAATGGCGGTATCCAGCGTTGTAAGATTTTAATCATACCACTGACGCATATATTGTTACGACCTTCAAAACGACTCCATACTTTAAGGATACGCATGCACTGTTTTTCAGTTTCAAAACGACTTATAGCTTCGCTTCATAACAAATAATGTAGGTATTTCATAACTTTCCGCCAAATTTATTATCATTTCATCTCAGTGTACTGCAAATATGTACGATCCTCATGTCAAACTTCGCCAATGGAGAATCTGTACCTTCCGAAGACTCAACTTAGAACGCCGCGTAACTGGTCCAGCACAATAGTCTCTGAATGATCAAAAAATAATAGATGTGTGGATTATGCAAGTTACGATAACCGTATGATTCCGATAATTCATAAAATGAATTATTGGAAAATATTAGTCCAATATAGTTCATATATGGTCGATGATTAATTTAAATTGTTTATAATAACAATCATTTTTACATTATTAAAATACTTATTCTAGCCTTAAATCTAGTACATCACTTCACAAGTTCTATAGTAATCAACAATGTCGCACTATATCATTCGTGAGTCTTTCAAATAACACTTTATTCAAATTCGTGATCTTCACACTGATACATTGTCATCACCTGATGAACTCATCTACAAGATATTGCATCATCAAAATTCATGATAGTGAACATCAATCGATCCTTACATACGAAAGACCACATTATGCCTCACAAAACATAACATTTTTCAGTAAATTAGTTAACTATAGTCTATTCACAGAGAAACAAATTAAAGAATAAATAAATATCCTATATATTAGTTCCAATTGTTTTATTTTGAAAATGCTTGATTTCATAATATTTTTCACGTAATGGATAGTTTTTCGAAAACCCGCACAAAAATTTGACAAGTTCTTTTCTTATTTTGGGAGCGATGTTGTTGATTCCCCATCCCCTCTGGGTACGGCCTTGTGGCAATGGAAAAACAATTATTTTTCATCACTCTGGTTAAACAGAGGATATCTGGATCTCAAGAACATTTCTCGTCTGTCAACATATTTAGTTCTACTACTGCTGCTGCTGCTGCTGCTGTTGCTGCTGCTAGTAGATTTTTTGCTAGTGCTTTATCGTCGCACTAACATACTGAAGTTTTTCGGCGACGCAAGAATGGGAAAGGGCTAGGATTGGAATGGTAGTGGCCATAGCCTTAAGGTATAGCACCAGCATTTGCATGGTGAGAAAATGGAAAATCACAGACTAGTAGGGCTGCCGACTAAGGGATTCGAACCCATCATCTCCCGAATGCAGTGCCATAGCTACGCGATACTAACCACATGACCAATTCACTCGGCCTAATACTTGAATATTGCTCTATATTTTAAGAGATGAAGGGTTTTCAGGAAGTTCGAACCACAAGAGTTCTTAAACGTATTGTAAACAAACGAGTCTTCACTACACCGCCATGGTGAACGGTTCACACACTGACAGTGTAAGAGCACACGAATTATAATAAGCATGATCGTAATATTATGTGTCTCTTAATATCATGGTCATAGCCATTAGACTTCCAATGTTTACGTGCAATCCGAACCACAAATACGTTACTTCATTTCAAAAGTCCCACATTCATTGATCGAGATTTGAACCGCGACTGCATTCACGAGAAACCAGTGGATGTCGCTCAGCTATCACGCCCTCTCCAGCGTATTGTAATATTATATCTTACTTGCAGATGCTATGTCGTATGAAGATGAATTCCTAAAAGGTATTGTTCTTGCGTTTTTACTCATCTTCCTTCAGTGTGTTAATTGCTAGTTATTGTCACTCCATTATAGGACTCCCGGCGGCGAATCCATGGAGCAGTTTGGTGCTGTGCTTCGACCGTCAGCCCTAGTGGATATGAAAACTTCATGGTTTGAGGCAATCCCAAAATATAATTAAACTTACCCGGCGAAAGTGTTCGAAAGTACTTCTAGACACCAGAAAATAAACCAATTACTTAGTCAATATGCTTTATTTTCAAATAGATATATTAGTTCTGGTGTCAAATTTCAAGTAAAATTATAATGAAAACAATAATTGATGGCCTAAGCCACCAGATGCCGGCATACTGAGACGACGCCAGCTAGGCTGCCTAGATGTTAATTTTGACGTTCTGTTTTACTCCGCCAGATCACAGCAGTGAGCGGAATCTCTATTGGGTGGCTGAGGTTTTAATATTTTTTTTCGCGTAGACATCAAATGTGTCAGCAGAGATCTTTCACGTGACGACATCGTACGACGTGAAGTGCCAAGAATTTTTCTTTTGTAGCCTTCAGAAATCCGATGGCGCCCGATCGGCGTGAGAAATGCGCAAGCAATTCCTGCGCCAGGCTGGAACAGGTTAAAACATCCAGACCAAATTACCCGATTTCAGTCCATCAACACTGGGACAATGACTGGAAGCAGCCGCGAATTTTGCCAAATCACTCAAGCTAAGATGGGTAGACATTGTCTGTATCCAGTAGGCAAAATAGAAAGGGCCGAAAGCCGGTATCATTGGTAAAAGATACAAGCTATTTTACTAAGGCACAACATGCTGCCATAAAGGCGTGTCAGTTGCCGTCTCCGAGAGTTTGAGAGATAATATGACCTACGTAGTCAGTGCATACGATCGCTTAATTGGCATCCGATTTGTTACGGGGTCAAGAGTGCTACTCTTATTATGCACCACAGGTAGGATGACCAGTAGAGGTACAAGACGAATTTTGGACAGAAATGGAATCATACATCCACTCTGTTGACACCAATGGACAACTGTTAATCGGTGGAGATCTCGAGAGCCATGCTGGCTACTCAAGAGATGGTTTCGAATGAGCACATGGTGGATTCGGGTTTAGAATGCGTATTCATGCTGGTGAACGCATCGTGTAATGCGACATGGCAAAAGTAAATACGTTCCTCAAGAAAAGGCCTGTCCCTCATCATCACAAAGTAGTGGTCGCCACAAATCGCAAATCGATTACTGAATGGTGAAGTGGAAGGTTCTCCGGCTAGAAATGGGCTGTAAAATGATACCATCAGACAACATCGCTCCTCAGCGTAGACTCCTGATTCTTGTATTTGAGATTCATCTTCGTCCACTCCTGTCCGCGCCAGAATGCTAACCGCTTTGTGACAGCTCCTCCGAAACACAGTGGCTATAAGTTACTTCCACGCTGACGTGAATACTTTGATGTCATTTGTGGTGAGGAATTCCCACATCCATGTATCCCCACAGCCTTTCCAGTGCAAAGTGTAGTTCCACCCATCACGTCTGCCGAGGTTCCGGCTGTCATCCAGGCAATTAAAACAGCAAACCAGCTAGACCTGATGATATCCCTGATGAAGTTTGGAATGAGATGGAGCAAAGTGGGACTGAATCTCTACCAACTTTCTTCAAGAAATGCATGGAAGACAATAACAAACCGTCCACCTGGTAGACCAGTATCAACGTACACATTTTGAAAGGCAAGGGTAATATTACTATCTGCGCCAACTACGCCCAACTCGTCTCCTCTGCCACAACATGAAAATCTTTGAGAGAGTTCTTGACACGCGCCTAGAAGATCATTACTGTCTCAGTAAACCAATGTGGCTTCGTTTAAGGCCACAACACAAGAGACGCTATCAATGAAGTCCGGATGCTAGGAGAGAGGCACCGAGAGAATAGAAGAACGGTCCACATGATTTTCTATATTTAGGAAAGGTATTTGATCGATTTCCCCATGAACTCATCTGGTATTCACTCCGTACCTATGGTATGTCAGAGCAATATGTCTGTTGGGTTCAGCTCCTTTACCATGAATACAAGCTCCGCCCGCTATGCAGCTGGCGTCACAGCACTAATTCACATTCGAATGGGAGTTCACCATGGATCCGCCCTGTCAACACCACTCGTGAACATCCTGGGCATGAACATAGTAACCACCGACCTGCAAACATCCCATTTTCTAAGCTGGCTAGCGACTCAACAAACAGGCTTAATTAATTGGTTACCCAGTGGAAAACAAGACTGAAATAATTTGGATTGCGGCTAAACCTCTCAAAAGGAGAATACCTGAAGTGCGGCACCCAGACAAGTGGGACAATGTTGTTCAACGACATCCCACTACCGAAGACATCTGCGTTCCGTTACCTTGGCACCTGCGTGACAGCGTGGCGGCGTCCTTTGTGACTGCAGGATTCAGCTGTGTCTTATATCGAAGATCTAACGCACTGTCGTTCGCCCAGTGGCGCTGTACGGGGTGGAATGCTTGCCGGCGGCAAATGAACAGGAGCAGATCCTACACGTACCGGTAACTTATGTTTAGACGGACGCTGGGAATTACGAGACTAGACCAAGCTAAGAGGTCGGGAACACTCTTAGACTTTCCTCGATTCCCGATAAAATTAGCGATGCAAGATTTGGGGTAGTATGGTCTCGCGGCTAGAGCCGATGCCAAAACTATCATGAAGTGAGCACTTACACTCAACCCAGATAGACAATCGTTTCAAAACTGACCTGAAAGGCGGTAGATGGTCTGTCTGAGGGATGACATGAGATCTGCAGATTTTTCTCCTGCGGACGCTTGATGCCCGGCAAAATGGAGTGTGAAATGCAATAAGATAGACGCCACATAATATTGGAAGAATGCCAGGAAGAAGAAGACGAAGGAAAAGAGAATTCGACGACCTCTTCCGGTTTCGAACTTTGAACTCGCGATCTCATGATCCGGTGGCGGACATTCTGCCACTGATCTAGAAAAGTACAGGGACAATTAGGAAGGCCAAGTGGTGGCATAGCGTGCTACTTGGATAAGAGTTTAGCTCCATTTAGGACACCTCACAAAACAAGAAACTTATTACTAGTACAGACTCAAATGTGCTGGATAATCGCTGTCTATTTCCAACCTGAATACACTGCCAGGGAGATAATAAATGAATTTGGATCTGCACTCTGCAAAATCAACAAAAATAGCACCGTTATCGTGGCTGGTGATATGAACTGTCGAATAGACACACCTACTTCAAAAACTGCAAGCGTCTTGGAATATATGGAGGAAGAGGGCTTCTCTTTAATAAATCAGAAAGAAAATAAAACATACATATGTCATAATGGATCAAGCACAATCGATTTAGTTTTTACAAATATGAAAAACATCAAGTCAGTGATTCAAAAGATAAGAAACACCGCTTTCAGAAAGCATCTACCAGTCGCAACAAGAATCAAACTGTGCAAGGAAGCGCAACAAGAAGCACCGATCACCAGGAGGTTAAGGCGAAAGCTATCAAAGGGGAAAGTGGACACTGAGTTGAAACAACAAATATCTGAGCACATTCGGCGAGGACACCTTAACAGTGGATCAGCTGGTATAGAGCAGGTAATAAGAAGTGCGGCGTCGCCGGTCCTTCCTACAGCGAGAAAGGCAAAACCTTGGTTCAATGAAGCATGTTATGCGGCTCGGCGTAAGGCTCTGGATGCTTTACATATAGCAAGGAGTGAACCATCGGAGATAAACTGCAAGTATGCGGAACTACGAAGAATCTATAAACGCCTAGTGAGGGAAGCAAAGAAAGAGCATCACCAAAAAGAAGAAAGTGAACTGATACGTGAAGCAGAACAGAACCCATATAAACCGCTAAATGCACGGCAACCAACATTCCCTAGAAGCATTTCAACAGATGTATGGGAGGAGCATCTACGCAAAGTAGTTCAAGATAGAGAAACACGCCCTGAGCTGGAAATGGCAAGTGATGTCACGAACGTCGAACCTTTTACGGAGGAAGAAGTAGCGGAGGTCATAACAAGTATCCGGAACAACAAATCAAGTGGACCCGACTCTATATACAGTGAGCATATTAAAGAAATATGGCCTGAAATGAAAGATGAAATAATCAATCTTCTTAACGGATGCCTAGAGCAAAGCAATATTCCGGACAGTTGGAGGAAATCTACGGTCAAAATGTTATACAAAGGGAAAGGAGGCACTGGGGATCCTAACTCATACAGAGTAATCGCCCTGGAATGCACGATGTTCATGTTACTGACTAAATTACTATGCAAGAGGCTTACAAATATAATAGACCTGAAATTACCTGAGGAACAGTTCGGTTTCAGGAAAAATAGAAGCACAATCCAAGCCATTACCTGCCTACTCAACGACATACAGACTACCTTTTCAAATCCAGGACAAAAATTACATGCAATATTTATAGATTACGCGAAAGCTTTCGATTCAATCAGTCGGAAATTAATAATAGAGAAACTACAGCTATTGTTTGGAAGAGAGAACTATCTATTGCGAATTATTCAAAACATACTGCACGACAACAGCATAATCATCAGTGACGGTATAAATATCTCACGACCAATTCATCAAACAAACGGGGTACTCCAAGGAGATCCACTGAGCCCTCTGCTCTTCATTGCAGCAATAGCTGACGTAGTTCAAGCAATATCATCAGAAAAGGTACGCCTATATATCTATGCAGATGATATGGTAATAAAATCAACAGACCAGGTAGAATTGCAGATTGCCTTCGATCAACTGGTGCAATGGACAAAGGAAAATGAACTACAAATTAACGAATGGACTGTGTCCGTGAGTTTCAGAAAAGGGGGACCACAGGCCTCTTTCTTCTACCAAGAAAAGAAACTAACAGCAGTGTCACACTTCAAATATCTCGGCATGACCTTACAAACACGTGGCATCATATTCAGAAAACACATAGAAAACAAAACAAACACGGCTATCAAGGCGATGAATGACATAAAACTCATCAATAGACTATCAATTGGAACAGCAATGAAATTATTCAAAATTAAAATCACTCCTATCATAACATATGGACTAGAATTAATTTGGATACACTGCACACAGAGAAATCTGGAACAGATTGAGAAAGTGAAAGCCACTTTTCTGAAAAAAATATTATGCCTTTCCAAATTCACACCCTCTCGTCTCGCATATGAGCTCACCAGGGAGCCTTTCTTCATTGAGGAACTACGCCTACAGCTACTTTTGCCAGCAACTCCTGCATATAAAGGCCTCATGGAAGTGCTTTGGAAAAAGAAAAATGAAATATGGTCAGAGTTCTACGCTACAGACGCTATGATCTACAGCGATTGGCAACAAGGGAACTATGAGCTGAGACATTTAGTGACACGCTACGCTGTTCATGGCTTCCACTTCAACGTGTGCATGACCAGCAAATATCACGATCCAGACGTCACCTGTGTTTGTGCTTTGTGCAACAGAAGCTGTGATCGATATCACGCAATGATATGCAGTGAAAGGAAGTGCTCATTGAAAATGCTTTGCAGTGAGGGACTACCCTAATAACTATCGTTAACTATTTTTTTCCTGCACATTGTGCGCTTTTCCTCTTTATTAAAAGTACCAGGTTCGGCGAGAATGTCTCAAGTAACATTGAGGAAGAGGAACGTGCCGACCGGGGAGGCTTGTCACACACTTCCGAAAGGATGTTTAATGAATAAATGGAGTATCACTAGAATGAAAATGACACGGAGAAACCGGAGGTCCTGTTGAAAGCCTGTCCGACCACCGCTTCATTCAACACAAATTTTACGTTCAGTCACCACGTTTGAACATAGGACCAGCGTTAAAGGCTGATATCTAACCATTTTAGACAAGAATGGTCCACCAGAGAATAACGAAAATAAATTGTAAAATTTGAAAAATCGAATCATACATCATAATGAAATAACAATACCTAACTTAGACGATATACAGTAGGCCTATTTTGATCTCCTTCAGTAATATTAAGCGGAAATGTGCTACTGTTGGTGATTCTTAATATTTAAACCTAAAAACATTAAAAATATATTCGAAGGTTCATAAGAAATTTCTTCGAGTATGAAAACCTACGAAAATATTTCGGATTCTTTCAAATTATTTAAACAATTTTCGACAGGACCCTTAAAACTTTTGCAATTTCAGAAAACGGTTATATTGAATGTTAATCTATATTTAATACTTTTTGAGTTGCATTAGACATTTAGCGCCTCGAGCATAAGAAAATAAGAAATGAAAAAGCAACATAGAACCAAATAATAAAAGCAAGTGAGCTTGCAGTGTTACCGTACGTGATCCTAAGTCCCGTGATTATGAGTCACGGGACCAGTAGTATTATGTGTAATCCGAATCAAAGAGACTTCATTGTCCATTTCGAAAATTTCACATGGTTCTACTTTCGGAAGAAAGTGGGTTCGAACCTCACCGTCGGTACTCCTAAAGATGGTCTCCCGTGGCTTCACATTTTCACACCATGTACTTTAATTAAGGCCACGGTCACTAGCTTCCCAGTGCTGTCCTCGCCCCTTTCCTATCGTAGATAAACAATCGAATAACAATATGACTTTTGAGGAGAATAAGCAGTCTGGGAAGTACTTATTGAAATGTACCGGGCGAGTTCTTGTTTATGGAATGTAAAATCAATGGATGAAGCAAATACAAAATTTAACAGTATTGATTACTTCGATTCTGTTTGTAATTAACTTTCCTTTCTGTAATATATGACTTCTTCATAATTTTTAAATGCTGTGTGTATTATCTGTAGATTTTCACTTTAAGATTATTATTTTTAGACAATAAAGTTGGATCTAATTTCAATTGTGCCTATGTTGTTTTCGTCAAATAATCCATGCTCAGCGGGAAAGTTAGCTACGTGATTTGGTTCGCATAACTGTAAGATTGCATTCGGGAGTTGGCGGGTTCGAACCCGATTATCTGCTACCCTGAAAGTGGTTTTCCGTGGTTACGTGAAAATATTCCGGCTGCCACGTGTCGCATATTGCCCAACACGTCTTAGGGATGATTTTTCCAAGTAGTTGAGGAGATCTTACACTGCTAAATTTCAGGTCTTCATAACTACACCCTGTCACTAGAAACCACAACGTTCTTCAGAACTAATGGTATATCTGATGTGTGTCTTCTGTTTCTCAATGTTGACCGAATCAAACTCCATCAGTTCGGAAAAACTGTTGCTGTCCATACGCAAAATATTCTTGTAATCTGCAGGCTGCAGAATGTCCAGGTTCATAATAGGTTGACATGAAAATTCGTGGTTTATCTCTCAACCATTCCTTCATCGACGGGCGTTTCTTCTTCTTTTCCTTAACAACGAACAATAATGCTGCGACAGCTGCAACCAATTCGAATTTTTACGTTTGGGCGCGATGAAAACTTGGCAATGTTACATACTATTTTCAATTCTTTGTGAACTTCCCAGATTGGGGTATATGGTGGACGGGATCTCCGACTGATTTGCCGACCAGCTCGCCAGTGTACGGTAACAGTCGAGCTAGTCGAGGCGGGTTAGACAAGCTCGCCGACCGGCTCGAATGTGAATGGGCCCCTCTGCACGGTAGTATTATGTTGGAGCATTAGGGTATAAAAGTAACATAATACAAGTTGCATGTAAACTTTTGAGAGGAACAGTCGCTATACTTGCTGCATCTTGCAGCCTAGTAAGTACATAAATAGCTGAACAAAATCTTCATCTCGCTTTCTTCTCTCCCACCATCCCTTTCACCATCTCGTCATATACATTCTTAACTATTCCTAACTATTCCTAGACTCTAGCAGCCATATGTATCATACATGATACTCCATGTTTCATCCTCTTCTGGCTCACACAATTAGTGTACCTTGTGGCGACCTTTTGTGTAATACATGATACATTCTGCGTTCAATATTTACAATCGTTGTGTCTCTTTCAGTTGCAAGATATAGGTGGCTACATGGTGTAAATGTCAAACCTTTGTATAGTCCCGGACGTATCATGTACATGATACAACCAAAAATAACTCCAAAATATTCCAAAAATTCTGGTTTTATAGGTATATCGTATTATGCCCCTTAAGATCAAAATGAACATAAAAGAAACGAAGTTAACGTAAAGCTGCGTTTACACTAGCGAAACTCCCTCGCGAAAATAACTCGAGCGAAACTTACTCGCTTCGAGTGAAATTTCGCACTACCCAAAACAGAGCGCAATTCATAGCGAAAAATAGCGCGAGTGGGGCGAGCCACCTTCGACAAGCCTCAAAGCTTCAGTTCTGGTTTTGCAGCCAACATGGAAAATTGTTTTGTCCCTCCAGCCGCTGCAGCTGTGCATTACCTTTATGAGTTAATTTGTTTATAATCGTCTTTTTTCATTGTTGTTTCATTGTTTTTTCATTGTTAGACACCTACATGTGACCGTACTACAATATTTCATCATCATGTAGTAGATTAGTGTTATAAAAGTGTCGTTAAGTTAAAATAAATTTCAGTTTTTGTAAGAAATTGAAGTGTTGCGTTTTTCGTAACGGTCAGTGTAAGTTCCACACAATGACCCAAGAATGCTTCGAAATAGGCACCAGTAGGCTCAAAAAGGTAATGAAATGAAATGACACAATTTTGCAGTATAAACCAATAGTAATGGCTTACCTGATCCAGTGACTCTGGTCTTATTTTCTTTCGATCTTTCGTTTCGATATGGTCCCAGTAGCGCTTTCATCTTCCCTTTCACTGCAGAAATAGGAAAGTTTATTTGAGAACTAATTTTCTTCCACGCATCTTCTCTTTTATTGCGATTGAAATAGTTTTTGTTTTTCCGATTCCACATAAAATTTCGATTTTTGTAGAGCTCGATGAGCTGCAAGCACTGTTCTTGATTCATCCCTCGCGCAACTATGGGGACCACGGTTACATTGAGCGAAATTCGATGAGCGAAACCGTTTGATGCGCGGACAAAAACCGACTGAACTCCGGCTCGCAGCGAGGACCCTCACTCCGCAATTAGTCAGGGGTGAGGGAGCGTCTACACTAGGCTCAATTCCCCCGCGAAATAATTGCGCTTAGTGTAAACGCAGCTTTAGAACCTCCCCCCCCAACCACGAAACACCCAAAGGCCTCCATGGCCAAAAGTTGGCCTCCAACCCAAAATATTTTTCTTTTTACAGATTTGTCGTATTGTGTTTTCTAAGAGCCCATTAATCACAAAAACGTTTTTATGTCTAAATTTGGTCTGGGGTCTCTAGAGGCTAGACAATTTTTACAATGACCCATTTACACTCCCAGAATGAATACTTCGTGCCGTGATTGCTAGGCACAATAGCTTCCTATTTGTTCAAAGATATGTAATTAAAGAGACACTGAAACCCGACGTTATAAGATATGTTGACGAACTAGTGTCACACACTGTTCAGATGCTTCCGGAATGGGAGTTGAGGAAAGTCCTTCTATCAGGCAAAAATTAAGCAGTGTTTAATCCAATAACATTTTTGCTACTTTTTACGGCGCGCCGACACAGACTGGCTTTATGGTGACGATGGGATACGACTGGACTAGAAAGGAAGCAACCGTGGCCTTAACTAATAGTAGGGTAGCAGTGGGCCTTCTGAATCACTGGCGTCAGCATTTATTTTGCCGAGTCAGCACCCGAGGTCATTGACCCCGCTCACGTGACTATGACGTCATGCCCACGTGCTTTTGTTTGTAAACAAAGCCACGTGCTTTTTGACAGCTGTCAAGCTGACAGCTGCCATCTTTAAACAACAATGCATCGCTAACCTCAGTACTGACCTATTTACGGCACTAAACCTTACGACCGGGATATTTGAATTCCACGTGCTTTTTTGACGCTGCCATCTTTAAACAACAACGCATCGCTAACCTCAGTGCTACCTTCTTGACCGGATTAAACTTCATTGGTGCCACCTTATGCACGTAGTGGCGGGCAATTTGAAAATTTCCGTCAGCTGACATCTTGCATCGCTAACCTCAGTGCTGCCCTCTTTACGACACTAAACCTCACGGGCGGGAAAATTCCACGTGCTTTTTAACAGCTGTTATCGGCCGTGTAACATCAATGCTGGCATCTTAACAGAGCAAAATCCTCATGGTTGCCACCTTAGGCTAACCTAAGTAAATAGTTATGCTTTATTGACTTCGGGGGAGTATAGAGGGGTTTAAAGAGGGAGTCGTCTTTCCCCTACCTCCCCTTACCAAAAATAAGGGATAGGTGAGTGAGAGATGTGCTCTCTCTAGAGGTCCACTGCCGTAGCAATGGCTCCTCTACAAAAAAAATATTGCCCTGGGAAGGCCAGGGCACGGCTACCTCTTACGAGGCAAGCGAGGGATACATCGACTTACACTTGTATTCATACCTAGAGAATGCTTAGATCATCATGTGCGCGCGCCCCTCCTGCTGTCTTCTGCTCATCGATCTGCGCACACATGCGATTGCTGCACGCTCTAGCGGAAGAAGATTAGTACGTTAGTCGATGCAAGCATTTATCGATTGGTGTGTGTGTGTGCGCGCATATGCGATCGCCGCACGCTCTGGCGGAAGAATTTTAGTACGATAGTCGATGCAAGAATTATCGATGGGTGCGCGCGCACACATGCGATTGCTGCACGCTCTGGCGGAAGAAGATTAGTACGTTAGTCGATGCAAACATTTATCGATAGGTGTGTGCGCGCCAACGAGCTAGAATAACATAGAGAGGCGGAAGCGCTGCCTGGGTGAAGCTAATAAAACGAAAGTCCGCCATGTTTCCTGTTGTCACACAAGCAAGGGGGCATGGCCTTTAAATGACGAAAAGTGTAGAAAATACGCATTTTGGAATCACTGGGGGAGAATTAAAGACCGTTGCCGATAGCTTGAAGCATTAAAGCGAATACCGCCACTTCATCATATTGCGGCAGGAGGCCAACATCACGATCAGTTGATTGTAGGGTAGTTCGAAATCATCGCACAGTGACATACGAATAGGCCTCGAAATCGGAACAAGAGCGTTACCCTGCTTGGCTGTTGTGGTTAAGCGTAAATTAGAATAAAAACGATGGACATAAATATTTATGACAGGAAGCCTTAAAATCATAGGGACCTACAATAGGTTACAACCTCATTCTGTTCATATTTTTAAAATTATTGCATCCTCATGAGTACCGTGTTCCTTTATTAATCTGTTTACCCTCCCGAGTTGGTTTTTCCCACGGACTCAGCGACGGATCCCACCTCTACCACCTCAAGGACAGTGTTCTGGAGTGTGAGACATTGGGTCGGGGGATACAAATGTGAGGGAGGGCTGCACCTGCTATGCTGAACAGGGGCCTTGTGGGGGGGGAGAAGGAAGCGGCCGTGGCCTTAAGTTAGGTACCATCCCGGCATTTGCCTGGATGAGAAGTGGGAAACCACGGAAAATCACTTCGAGGATGGCTGAGGTGGGAGTCGAACCCACTTCTACTCAGTTGACCTCCCCAGGCTGATAGAATCCCGTTCCAGCCCTCGTGCCCCTTTTCAAATTTCGTGACGGAGCCGGGAATCGAACCCGGGCTTCCAGGGGTGGCAGCTGCTCACGCTAACCAGTACACCACAGAGGCGGCCCATGAATACTTCACCACAATAATCGTTTAGTGTAATTATTTATTATAATATAGGGGGGGATATCATGTTTCTCCCATTACCATATCATACTGGGATTACTAGCTGAAAGGTAAGCTTAAAAATTGTCCATTATGAAGTGTGGCATAGTTTTAAAAACCAAGGCAACAGACATCTACAATAAAGGCTGTATACATTTCAAAAATAGCAGTAAAATACTGCATTTACCATACTTAGTGTACGTTTGAACGAAATAAGTGTGTTTTTTTTTTGTGTGTGTGGTTACGTTTTCTTGGTTGTGGGTGCTCCATTTCCTTTATTTGTAAATGTGAATGAAAATTAAATAGGGCTGGAAATGTACAGAGCATAAGCAACTGAATTGAGTGGGATACCATTTATCCCTTTTCGCCCTCACAACGCATTGTTCCGTTAATTCCTTGTTCTTTAAAAGAAATCTGAAACAAAATTCGACAAATAATAACCGTGGCTATCCGTACTTTCGCTAAGTAAACAATAAAATGAATTTAATTACAAACAGAAATTACAAAAAGGAATCTCGGCTATAATTCAGTAATACTTACTTAAAGTACGATATCTCCTTGGTTTTATTACTCCGATTAGAACAACCATACGCTGAGCTTACGACTGGCATTCTTGAAAGCGAGAATCTATGTTTTCACTTCTTAAAACTTAGGGAATTAAATTGGCATGCACGATCTCCCTGTCACCTCAACATATGCTCTCGCGCCAATTCGCTTTGTTTTGACAACCGTTAACATGGCTGCCCCTTACCAACTTGCTTCAAGCAGGGAGCGCTGATGACAGGCTTACAGCCCCTCTATGTTATTCTAGCTCGTTGGTGCGCGCGCACGCATGCGATTGCCGCACGCTCTCGCGGAAGAATTTTAGTACGATAGTCGATGCAAGCATTATCGATAGGTGCGCGCGCACACATGCGATTGCTGCAAGCTTTGGCGGAAGAATTTTAGTACGTTAGTCGATGCAAGCATTATCGATAGGTGTGCGTACACGCTCTAGCGGTAGAAAATAAAAACTTACGTTTACATGATTTTTCAACATCGCTTGTAGCTGTCTCGATAGATTCTAACCTTATTGCTACAACACGTGTTTAGTTTACTAAAGAAGAAAATGAAACTTAACATTACAAGAATCGAACACTGTACTCGATATCGAACATGTGTTTAGAACACAACAATACTAGAATGGAACACAATACTCGGTGTCGTTACTTTCAACATGTTAAGGAATACCTTTGAGGGAAAAAATATCGCTTACTGCAATGCTGACAAGACTAGAATTCTTGAACAGCTTGCGCAAGATAGCGGCTGTTGTAACCTCTTCTTCTTCCTCCGCCCCCGCTACCTCTTCCCACTCTGATAAGACATATCTCTATCGAACATACAACGCGATCTTATGCATAAGGCAGTGCATATAATATGAATACAGTAAAAGTACATCTTCAATGATTTGCCTTGTCTTGTGCGAAAATAAAAAAATCATACCGCGTAGCTAACTCGCTCAATAAACGATACAGCAAAAGTACATCTTCATTGATTTGCTTGTCTTGTGCGAAAATCATAAAATCATAACGCGCAGCCAACTCGCTTACCGTACTGATAACACGCTCAGTGATTGCAAATACATGGGTTATCGACCAGAACACTGATACACATCATGCTAAAATAAAAAACTATACTGAGTAGCCAACTCGCTCACCGCACAGCTAACACGCTTAGTAACTGCAACACGGGTTATCGAGCAGAACACTGATACACATCACTCCTTTTTTTTCGGAACACTCGGCAAAGAATGTTGCGAGATAGCACTTACACACACACAGATATATGAATTTCCTAAGATACTTACGTAAGGGGGTAGAGGAAAAAAAGATTAAATTTATAACTTTTTTGCATGTAGTCTGCTCGAAATTATAAAGGCAAATGAGAACAGTGCTGCTACTGTGTGTGCGGAAGTGACAAGTTATCTCAACAAAAATGCACAGCAAACGGAAGTGACACGGCAAAAATATACATTACCTTGATCGCCTACACATGATGGATACTGCAATTTAATATCCCAGTCCTGGCGACAGGAAGGGCATCCGGCCGTAAAACAGATTCTTGCTGAGCAGAAAAGGGCTAAGAGCGGGAAGGAAGCGATTAGCCGCTTAGTATTTGTCTGGTGTAAAATTAGCAGGGCTGACGACAGTGTAGTTCGAACCCCGCTACTTTATAACGCTCTTGATCGTGATTGGCGTACACTGTTTGCAAATCCGAGTCTTGGCGTCAGGAAGGGCATCCGGCTGTAAAACAGATTCTTGCGATTGAAAATCCCGGTCTTTGCGTCAGGAAGGGCACCCGGTCGTAAAACAGATTCTTGCTATTTAAAATCCCGGTCCTTAGACTTTTGGCGTTAAGAAGGGCATCCGGCCTTAAAACACATTCTTGCGTTGTCGTTAACAAAGCTATCTTTGATTCTTGCTAAAAGCTCAACTACACATGATGGATACTGCGATTTAAAATCCCAGTCCTTATACCTTTGACGTCAGGAAGGGCAACCGACCGTAAAACAGATTCTTGAGATTTAAAATCCTCGGTTTATCCGGCCGTAAAACAGATTCTTGCATTGTCGTTAACAAAGCTATCTTTCATTCTTGCTTAAAAAAAGCTCAACTACACATGATGGATACTGCCATTTAAAATCCCAGTCCTAGCGTCAGGAAGGGCAACCGACCGTAAAACAGATCTTGCTATTTAAATTCCCCGGTCCATAGACTTTTGGCCTTAAGAAGGGCATCCGACAGTAAAACAGATTGTTAAGGAGAAGAAAGGGCAGCGGTCGTAGCCACCTCCCTAGCATTTACAGTGTAGTTCGAACCCCGGTATTTAGGCTATGTGCCAGCACCGAGTTTCGAATAAGGAGACTCTGGAGTAAGCTATGTTCCGACACCGAGTTTGTAATGCATAAGTTTGAGAAGAAGAAAAGGGCTAGGAGCGGGAAGGAAGTGGTTAGCTGCTTAGCATTTGCCTGGTGTAAAATTAGCAGGGCTGATTACAGTGTAGTTCGAACCCCGCTATCTCCCGAATACTAGCAACACATAAATGTTGCTTGTTGTTTGAAGAGGCCTAACATCGAAGGTCATCGGCCCGACACACATAAATGTAATGCATAACGCTGTTGATCGTGATTTATCTGTTGGAGGGAGGCGTACACCGAGGTTAGCCGGTTCGAGTTCCGTTGGTCGAAACATTAGAATGTTAGCTGGCAGTGACTAGATTGTATGCCAAAAGCCTGCATTAAATTCCAAACTACTCAGCACTACTTAAGAGAATATTACGCTGTCGGATGGTGACGTTAAGCCTTGAGCAGAACCCATGGTGCTGGAGTGTGTATGAGCATATTACGCTGTTTACCTGTCAGATGGGGGCGTTAAGCAGAACCCTTAGTGCTAGAATAGGCTATGTGCCGGCACCAGACCCCGATTCTGTAGGAAAACGGGACATTGGTTAGACAAAAGAGTCGTTATAACATTACTTAAAGTTACTGAACGATTGAAAAGAACAAGAGCTGATCAAGGTGCCCAGGGAAAAGCCAAAATTAACTGATGATGCTAGGCAGTGGTCACATCACAGTAAAAAAGCACAGGGAAACTGTTTGTAGGCTATGTGCCGGCACCTAGTTTTATCTTCTCTGAGATGCGTTTTCTATAGTTTTACACGAGCTAAATGCACAAAGCGAATTACTTACACAGCTAAGAAAATGCTATTCTACTGTTCATTAAGCTACTTAGAGGTACAAGTGTGTAAACTGTGCACCTTATGTTTAATCATATGCAGTGTTCTCGCTGCTCGCTGCTCCCTGACAATTAGACAGCCGGAAGAGTGTACAATTTCTGTCGATGTGTACATTCTTTACTGTGCGTTTGCTCTGACTAACTCTGTAACACACAGATACTTCCTCAAAGACAGTGTTCTAACTAGACAGCTTTACTTGCTATGCTGAACAAGGGCCTTTTCAAGCTAACGCTGTATATCTTCATCTATACACCCGGATGCCCTTCCTGACACAAACCCTACAATGTTATTACTATTGAACAGAAACAAACATAAGTTCCTAAGTAATAATTATTGTCTTTACGTCCTACTAACTGAGGTAGGTAGCTGAGGTGTTCGAATTTTTTCTACGGGAGTGCAATGTCCTAGAGCGTAAGACATTAGGTCGTGGGATACAACTAGGGTAAACGGCTAGTACCTTGCCTAGGCGGCTTTATGCTGAACAAGGACCTTGTCCAAACAGAAGTTTTTATGTGCTAGTAAATGTATCTACAAGAGGCTGACATATTTGACAAAACCCAAAGTTCCCGAGCTAGAATTAAAACACGATGTTCCTAAGCCAGAATCATTAGCAATTACAATTACACCACAGCTACTCTGTGTAGTTAATTCGCTTAGTATAGCTTCTTACTATTTCTTTCTTTCTTAATCTGCTTACCCTCTAGGGTTAGGTTTTTCGACTTAGCAAGGGAACTAACTACAAGGGCAGTGTCGTAGAGCGTAATACATTAGGTCGTACGATACAACTAGGGCGAATGACTAGTACCTCGCCTAGGCGGCATTATGCTGAACAAGGACCTTGTCCAAGCAGAACACTACAATTCTTATCTTTGCAATTAGATAGGGCTTTTTCTACCTAACTATTCGAGTTACTTTTACCGAATTCTAGACTGAGCTAGGATCGAACCCTTTCCCTGTCGTACAAAAAAAAGAAGAAGCATCTATAGTATTCTCTGCCGGTTGTTTATTCCTGATAAACACTGCCGGTATTACTTACCTAACATAAGAGGTAACTAAAATGCACTATCTACAAACTCTGCACCTACTACCTGTTGTAAAAGGCGCAGAGTAGTCCTTCTCTCAGCGATTGCTTCGTAGACCCCGGGTTCGATTCTTGGTAAGTGTAATTGTCAGTAAAACACTACAGCTCTTATCTTTGCAGTTAGATACTTCTTTTGTACCCGACTATTTGTGTTATTTTTACCGAATTCTAGACTGAGCTAGGATCGAACCCCTTCCCTGTCGTAAAAAAAAGAAGCATCTGTAGTATTCTCTGCCGGTTGTTTATTCCTGATAAACACTGCCGGTATTACTTGCCTAACATAAGAGGTAACTAAAATGCACTATCTATAAACTCTGCACCTACTACCTGTTGTAAAAGGCGCAGAGTACCCCTTCCCTTAGCGGTTGCTTGGTAGACCCCGGGTTCGATTCTTGGTAAGGACTGAAATTTCTACTTAAGACGTGCTTCGTGCAGGCTAAGCAGCCGTAGACAGTATCCCGGTAAGAACAAGAATTTTTTACCTAAACGCTAGTTACCGTTCTAGAATATAGTGCTTTTAAATCCTGTAGTTTTACACTAGGTAAATGCTGTAGGTTGTAATTATCGCTAGAACACTTTAATTCTAATCTTTGCAGTTAGATAGGGCTTTTGTACCCGGCTGTTCGAGTTATTTTTGCCGAATTCTAGACTGAGCTAGGATCGAACGCGGTTACAAGCATCAGCTCGGAAAAAGGCTACCTAGCACTAGTTAGAGGATGAGAGAGAAGTGTAATCTTATTGCAAAAAATAAAGAAGAGGACGGGAAAAGACTAGAGTGGATAATAACGGAAGGAGCATCTAAGTCTAATAAATAAATAAAACGTAGCTAATGCCACCTCCCTATTAAATACCCCTCCACTCCTCCTCCTTATTAGACGCAGTTTTACAGATAAATAGGCAGTTGTTATTTGTTGGTTGCAGTGTAAAACATCCATTATGTTTATGTGTGATCTTTGTAGTGTAAGTTGTTCCAGATTTGGCAATCTTAAACGACATACAGCTGTAAAGCATATCATTAGAATATATGCATGCAAACAATGTACTGCTATATTCAACAGACGTGATAATCTCACACGACATGTAAATTCAAAACACATTTGTTTACCAGTATAACGCTTAATAAACGATATATCATCGTCTCAGCTTACTGATACACTACCAGATAAGGAAGAGGAAGAAAAAGAAGAACTCAACGTTTCAGAGCTTTTTGCGACAACATGTTCTGTAGGTGTGCAAACATCAGAATATTCCTTTCAATCAAACTGTAAAGCACAACAAGTTCTTCTACATCATCTGTCTAGCAAAACTCTGTTACCCTATGCAGATGTAAGATACTGTAAAGACGTTAACTTACTCGTTGAACGATTACAACTCCTAAGAGCTTATCATGATGTTGCATACACACAAGAGATTCAATAAATAGAAAACTAATTACGTCGTAGGTGTATTATTGTGTGAAGACACACAACAAGGATTTTAATAAATATTTTAAAATGTTCTACTTATTGCATTTTCTTTACACCTATCGTAAAGGCTTGAGTTTACCTTGTTAACGAACATGCAACATTGTCGTTGTAGAAGAGGGATTGTGCTGCCTTCTATAACGCTACGCTATCGGATACAGATCTGTAAGAGGAGGAGGGGATTAAGGTGACCTCGTAACTGTACGGAGGAGGGATTGTGCTGTTGTACGCTGTCGGATACAGAACTGTAAGGAGGAAGGGCTGTGCTATCTTCTGTATCGTCTCGCTGCTAAGAGGAGGAACGCGGCTAAGCCGACAGAGGAGGTAGGATTAAGCTGTAGGAGGAAAAGAGACTGTGCTGTCTCGCTGTTAGGAGGAGGAACGCGGCTAAGTCTCGACAGAGGAGGAGAGATTCAGCTGACCTTGAGGAGGATAGCCGAGCTAGCTAAGACCCCTCGCAGAACTTTAGGAGGAGGAGGGACTGTGCTGTCTTCTGTATCGTCTCGCTCTTAGGAGGAGGGATTTAGTTGACATTGAGGAGGATAGCCGAGCGAGGTTAGACCCCTCGCAGAACTGTAGGAGGAGGAGAGACTGTGCTGTCTTCTGTATCGTCTCGCTATAGTAGTCGTGTAAAGATAGCAGCACGATGTTCTGTTGATTAAAGATGGCCGCTGACCGCTGCTAAAAAGCATCTTACTAAATTTCTCGCCCGTGAGGTTTAGTGTCGTAAAGAGGGCAGCACGATGTTTTGTTGATTAAATGTATTAGCTGCCAAAAATTACGTAGAATTTTAAATTACCCGCTACTACGAGTGCCGTAAAGAGGGCAGTACGATGCTCTGTTGATTAAAGATGGCCGATGTCTACTGTCAGGTCTTAAAAAATGCGTCGTTGCACAAAAGCATGCAAGAGCAGCAGTCGCCTAAGGCTGTAGTTCTTCTGCAACCGTCAAGAAGGGCAACCGGTCGTTCTCTAAGATAATAGTATGTTGAGAAGAACACCCTACTAGCAATGTGCCGACAAGTAGCAGCTTGCTTGCTTGTCCTGTTAAATTCCATACAAAATAGCAATTGGCTATACAAGTCTAAACATGCACAATAACGTCATCGCTGCAGCACGTACTCACTCATGATGCATGTTTGGGTGCTGATTCTGCAAAAAAGGTGTTAACTCATTTCCGGGAGTCCTTGTCAGCAGCAAAACGAACACTGTTGTAGTACATTGTAAATAAATATTTGATAGCATTCAAAATGTTGTACTTATTGCATTCCTTACACCTACTTACTCTTAAGAAACCGATCAAGTCTAAACCTGCACAATAACGTCATCACTGCAGCACGTGCTTACTCTAGCTATCCCGACGCATATTTAAACTTGTTCGATAAAGTTATTTCTTAACAGAAGATGTAGAAGAGGAGGCTATAACAGCCACCGCCATCTTGTGTAGTAGCCTCTAAGTGCTAATTAGCGAGGTAGTAGCCGTAAAGATAGCAGCACGGTACTCTGTTGAATAAAGATGGCTGCTGTCAAAAGAGCGTGTAGGTTTGTAAAGCACGTAGAATATTTTAAATTGTCCGCTACCACATTTCAAAGGTAAGTAGCTAAAGAGTGCAGTATCGAAGTAAGCGACCTAGGATGGCGGTAGCTAAAGATGACAGCACGGTGCTCTGTTGGTTAAAGATGGCTGCTGTCAAAAGAGAATTTTTCAAATTATCCGCCACCACACTTCAAAGGTAGTAGCTAAAGGTGGCAGCACTGAGGTTTGCGATGCAAGATGGTGGATGACAGCTGTCAAAAAGCATGTAGAATTTTTCAAATTGCCCGCAGTGCCGTAAAGATAGCAGCACGGTGCTCTTTTGATTAAAGATGGCTGCTGTTAGCTGTCAAAAAAGCACGTAAGTTTGTTTCCAAACAAAAGCACATAGAATTTTTCAAATTGCCCGCAGTGCCGTAAAGAGGGCAGCACTGAGGAAAGCGATGCAGAATGGCGGATGACAGCTGTTAAAAAGCACGTGGATTTTAAATTACTAGCAGTGCCGTAAAGAGGACAGCACTAAGGTTAGCGATGCAAGATGGCGGATGACAGCTGTCACGTGAAATAGCCCGCTACCATATTTGAAAGGTATGTAGCTAAAGATAGCAGCACGATGCTCTGTTGATTAAAGATGGTTGCTGTCGAATAGAATTTTTCAAATTGCCGCCACCACATTTCAAAGCTAAGTAGCTAAAGAGTGTAGCACTGAAGTTTGCGATGCAAGATGGCGGATAACAGCTGTCAAAAAAGCACGTGGATTTTAAATTACCAGCAGTGCCGTAAAGAGGGCAGCACTAAGGTTAGCGGAACAAGATGGCGGATGACAGCTGTCAAAAAAGCGCGTAGCTTTGTTTACCAATTCAAATCTCGCGCTAGTACGAATTAGTGCCGTAAAGAGGGCAGCACTGAGGTTTGCGAAGGAAGATGGCGGATGACAGCTGTCAAAAAAGCACGTAGCTTTGTTTACCAATTCAAATCTCGCTCTAGTGAGGTTTAGTTGGCAGCACTAAAGTTTAGGCCCATCAAGATGGCAGCAGTGAGGTTAGCGATGCGTTGTTATTTAAAGATAGCTGTCAAAAAGCACGGGGCTGTCAAAAAAGCACGTGGCTTTGTTTACCAATTCAAATCTCGCGCTAGTGAGGTTTAGTTGGCAGCACTGAAGTTTAGGCCCGTCAAGATGGCAGCAGTGAGGTTAGCGATGCGTTGTTGTCGATGCCAGCTGTCAAAAAGCACGTGGCTGTCACAAATGCACGTGGCTTCGTTTACAAACAAGAGCACGTGGCCATGTTTACAAACCAGAGCACGTAGTGATGACGTCACGGTCACGTAGTCATGAATAGCGAAGCAAGATGGCGGATGACAGCTGTCAAAAGAGCACGTGGCTTTGTTTACCAATTCAAATCTCGCGTTAGTAAGAATTAGTGCTTTAAAGAGGGCAGCACTCAGGTTTGCGATGCAAGATGGGGGATGACAGCTGTCAAAAAATCACGTGGCTTTGTTTACCAATTTAAATCTCGCGCTAGTAAGGATTAGTGCCATAAAGAGGGCAGCACTCACGTTAGCGATGCGTTGTTGTCAATGACAGCGGTCAAAAAGCACGTGGCTGTCCAAAAAGCACGTGGCTTTGTTTACCAATTCGAATCTCGCGCTAGTAAGGTTTAGTTGGCAGCACTAAGGTTTAGGCCCGTCAAAATAGCAGCAGTGAGGTTAGCGATGCGTTGTTGTTTAAAGATAGCTGTCAAAAAGCACGTGGCTGTCAAAAAAGCACGTGGCTTTGTTTACGAAATCAGATCTCGCGCTAGTGAGGTTTAGTTGGCTGCACTAAGGTTTAGGCCCGTCAAGATGGCAGCAGTGAGGTTAGCGATGCGTTGTTGTCGATGCCAGCTGTCAAAAAGCACGTGGCTCTTAAAAAAGCATGTGGCCTTGTTAACAAACTAGAGCACGTGGTGATGACGTCACGGTCACGTGGTCATGACGTCTCGGGGTCAATGACCTTGGCCGGGGTCAATGACCTCGTTAGCTGACTCAGCAAAAAAAATGCTGACGCCAGTAATTCAGAACGACCACTGCTCCCCTACTACTAAGGTTTAAAAATGGGAAACCAGTGAAAACCATCTTCAGGGCTGCCGACACTGGGCTTCGAACACACCATCTCTCGAATACAAGTTAGCAGCTACGTCTCCCAAACAGCGTAACCAAGTCGCTCGGTGAATCCAGTACAAAAGGTTCCAAAATTGTCTTTCTCTATAGAAAAAAGGTTGGAAATATGCGGTAAAAACACCGCTTCTTTTTCTGCATATCACACCGTTTCTGCACTGCCCCACAGCTCAGAGCCGATGCCGAAGTTTCAGGAGGGACAGAGACACGTGATGACACTTGTGATGGCTTTTCAGGACATGATATTTTAGTACCATGCATACTATCAGCACTATATTAACCGGTGGAATTTTTAGATATATAGTAATTATAGGCCTATTTTATTATCATTATTTTTATTATTATTGTCTTTATTATTATTATTGTTACGGAGATATCCGTGGTAGTTAGAGGTGAAAGAAAGTGCGGGCTGGAATAGGTCTCAACTACAAAATTAAAGTTAATTTAAAACTTTAACAAAGGTTATATTTTCTTTTCAAAATCAATCAATAACAAAGTATAACAGGTATCAAGTAGCAGATCAACAAATTAAGAAATTACAAATTACAGTTCTTTACAAGATTTGGGCTTCGAGCCCCACACTCACAATCCTTGAGTTATGAGCCCAACTTTACCAATGTACCAAGTTCAAACAAAGGGGCAGAAAACCCCAATCATGCCAAGGAGCACTTGCTCCCAATTACCATATTAAGCCTCCTAGAGGCACACAGAAATCAAATTTAGGAAAGAGCAGACCCGCTCTCAAAGTCCAAGCGTATCAAAGGCCACAACGAATTTCACTTCTAATTGCCCTCAAGGCACACATATAATGGTACAGGGGTACCTCGTACCCAATCTACTGGGCCTTCGCAGGAAGGAAAACAGAACGGGTTAAGTAAATAGCCCAAAATACAAAGTTGAATGGAGGCGATAACTTGCACTCCTACACAAAGTTTTTGTCTTAAAACCTATGTGGCGCTAGGCCGATAATACAGGGGCTAATCCCAAGCTAGGGAGGTGACCCGTATGAGAAAACTTTACTACATTAAAGAAGAGAAGAACGGTTATGAAAACGTAGTCACCTCCATTTCAAAATGAAGGGGAGTTCGAGAAGGTGAAGCACTCTCTATTTCCGCTTTACAGTAAAAGATATTTGTAGATTTTACATAGACAGAAAAGGAATTTACATTTTTAAAAAGGTGGGTTACATATTAAAGGATTCGAACATTCTCCGAGAGTTAAACTGCTGAGCCAGCAAGAAATAAAGATTTTAACAGGCCATTACCTTGTTAAAGAACTGCTGCTTGAAGAAAGAGGCGCTTCCCGCCCCCTGCTACATATTCACACACTGAGATAGATGTTATACTAGTGGCACGGAGACAAGAAAATCAGCAGTTTTTATACCCTCGTGGAAAATTCGAGAACTTTCAGGAATGAGTAGACACACCCCCTCAATTTTATTGGATAGCTAAAAGTTACACATCAACATCGAAAACGAAAGGCACTATTGGTCAGAAATTAATTACAAATATTAGTGATTGGTTAAATTCAAAACAGGCGGAAAGAAAGGATAACTGTTGCCAACCCACAAACCACAGAACAGAATTTAGTAAAAACAAAACTTAGGAAAACAATATTTCTTCAGGAGAGTACATTCCTTTACACCAGGGTGCGTTATCATAGTTTTTGGTAGGGACATCTGTTAGAGATTGTCCACACTCCTTAATCGTTCAAAAACACTCAGTGACATCTTCTGAATAACCGTGGAATTAGTTCAGTCGTTAAAGTTCCAAGTTTCTCCAGTAGAGAAGTTTCAATTGGCGCAAGATTTGAACTTGTACCGCCCGGTACAGGCCTCCTCCTCCCCCCCCCCCCAAAGTCCTTCCAAGGAGTGACACAGAAGAGAACAAAAAATGTTGTTTTAAAACAAAGTCCAAATTTTTTTGCTGATGATTAGAAGAGAAAAATATGACTTTTCACTAGTCGGAGGTCTCAGAAGTTGTTTGATATAGGTGGGTGCGACTAGATTAAGTCCAGTTTCAGAATTTCTTTGTAGTTGTAGAATTGCGAAACAAAACATTAATTCATGGAAGAAAAAAGTTTTAGTTAATTTGAAGCAGTTATTAATTGTCGAATAGAGAGTCCATGTAGCAGGAGGAGTACATTAGTTGCCAATTACTTTTGACGGCAAGACCTGCCGCCGCTGCCTGTGTCCAGAGGAGGCCGCTTGGACCCCTCAAGTACCCTGAGATACCTCTTTCCCGCTATTATGAGAGGGGTAGTCGTGGTGAAGCACGCCGCGGACGCGACGGTTGTTTACATTCCTCAAGCAGTTTGCGGGTGGTGGGCCGCACATCAGCCTTGGCGGGAAGGAGGGCTCCGGCTCGCCGTACACTGGTTGACCTCACTGGAGTGGAGTGGGCCCGTACCCCACCTCAGTGGCGGTACGGCGCCGCATGGCTGTGGGGGCACTGAAACATTAAGATCTCGGCGGGAGAATTTTGTTGGAAAATAATGTTTTAGAGTACAATCTTGGAGTTGGTGCTGAGGGGCCAGCGGCGTGGAAACTTTTATTTCATTACTTTTATTTTAATGCCACTGGTGTGGTTTAGCAGGAGACGGGAGCTTGGTAATGGCCTTACGGAGAGGACAGTAGAGTAACCTCAGGGAAGGTTTCACAAAATTTATAAAGAGCAGATAAAAAAACGAAATGTAAAACTATAAGGGGCGGAAGGCCTAGGATTTAGGGAAAAATATAACCTTTTGGGGTTCTTACAGGATGTTAAAGATCCAATGAGCAAGTAATTTACACAGGTTTCACCTGGGACAGGTGAACCCTAAAGATTCTCTCGGTGGCTGGATTGCTCACTAACAATGTCACCGGCGTTAAAAAATCCAAGATGGTGCACGGCCCATGAACTCTGGGGGCAAGCTTGCCCGCGGGAACAAAATTCTTGACCATAACTTGGTCCCCTACCTTTAAGTTGGTGGGCCTCCGTCCACGATCATATCTTTCCCTAACCTTTTCATGAGAAATTTTAAGATTGGCCTTGGCCTTCTTCCAAAGATCTCTAATATTATCTGGATCTATTGTCTCAGGTAGAATATCATTAAGAGACCAAAGGTTAGAGAGCGGCGTGTTGGGAACAAACTTGAACATCAAAGAAGCTGGAGTAAATTTATGGGATTCATGAACCGCCGAATTCAAAGCAAAAGCTAACCAATGCAGGGACGTGTCCCACCTAGAATGATCGTCGTGATGATAGGCAATAAGAGCCGACCTCAGATTACGATTGACCCGTTCAGCTAGAGATGGTTGAGGATAGTAAGCAGAAGTAGTCACATGAGAAATGGACAAATCAAAACAGAATTTACGAAAGAGATTGCATGTGAAAGCTTTAGCATTATCAGACACAATATATTGACACGGACCAAAAGAAGCAAAAATAGAATTTAAACAAGAAATAGTGGACTGAGCGGTAGCCAGCTTAGTCGGAAATAACCAAGAAAATCTTGTGAAGCCATCTACACACACAAGAATGAACTTGTTGGCATTCCCCTTTGACTGGGGGAAGGGTCCTACGTAGTCGATGTAAAGACGTTCCATAGGGCGCGACGCTTGATGAGAAGACAAAAGCCCTTGCATAGTGGACATGGTGGGTTTACTAAGCCAACAAGATTTACAAGCTTTTACTAATTCACGGATTTCTCCGTCCATACCCTTCCAAATGAACATTTCTCGGATCTTTTCTCTAGTTTTGAAGATACCTAAATGCCCCCCTAATGGGGTCTCATGATAGTACTTGAAGATCATTGGTACAAGAACAGCTGGAACTACAACTTTCATCTTTTGATCATGCCTCGACGGGCAACATAAAACACCATTCCTCAATACATAAGGGACGACATGTTCCCCAGAAGAAAGGGTTTCCATGATAGGGGCCAGCGTCGGATCTCTACGTTGATATTTCTCAAGATCCCTAAACAACATGGGAGCATCCGTTAGAATGGCATTAACCTCAGGTAGTATGGACTCGGGAGGTGAAGAACTATTAACCTGTTCAGGGGTCTCTACATCATTAGAAAACATACGGCTTAGTCCGTCAGCAACCACGTTTTCAGTACCTCTAATATGCCTAACGTCAAACTGGAAGGCAGAAATTCGGATGGCCCACCGGGCTATACGACCAGTACGACGTGGCCTACCTAAGACCCAACTTAAGGCTTGGTTATCAGTCTCCAAGTCGAACTTGACATGTTCCACATAGAGGCGGAACTTTTCTAGCGCAAACAAGACGGCCAAACCCTCAAGTTCATAGATGGAATACTTGGCTTCTTGAGCCGAAAGAGTCCTAGATGCATAGGCGATGGGTCGCCTCCCTAGTTCGGTCTCTTGAAGAAGGACCGCAACCACCGCCGACGACGACGCGTCGGTTTGAACGATGAATTTCTTCGAGAAATCCGACATAGCCAGAACAGGGGCATTACAAAGAGCTAATTTCAGGTTTTCAAAAGCGGCTTGTTGAGAAGGCCCCCACTCAAATTTGACGCCTTTCCTACGAAGAAGGTTCAAGGGCGCCGCTCTATCACCAAAGTTGGGAATAAATTTCCTGAAGAAGTTCACCATGCCTATGAACCTGGCGATACCTTTGATGTCCTTGGGAGGTTTGAAATCACGGATGGCCTGTGTTCTAGAATTACCTACAGCGACACCATCGGGCGACACAATATGCCCTAGAAATGACATGGAAGGCTTAGCAAAAGCGACTTTGGACAGCTTAACTGTTAACCCTGCCTTACGAAGACGATTAAGGACCTCTTGCAGATGATCAAGGTGTTCTTCAAAGGTCTCAGAAAATACGACATCATCCAGATAATGATACAAGTACTCGAATTTGATGTCGGAGAAGACCCTGTCTAGTAGTCTCGTAAGCACGGCTGCCCCCGTGGGGAGCCCGAAAGGCACGCGGTTGTACTTATACAAGTTCCAATCCGTGGCAAACGCTGTCAGGTGTTTAGATTCCTCTGCTAGTGGTATCTGATTATAAGCCTGAATAAGGTCTAAGATGGTGAAGAACATAGCTTTACGAAACCACGAAAAACAAGAATGAAGGTCTGGAAGGGGCACAGATTGTAACACCACCTTCCGATTGAGAGTCCTATAATCAATCACAGCCCTGAAGCCACCTTGGGGTTTCGGGACTAGAAAAATAGGCGAAGAATACGCCGACTTAGAGGGCCGAATAGTACCATCTTTCAGCATCTGATCAATGATCTCCTTCAGGGCCTTCATTTTAGGCGGAGATAGCCTATAAGGCGGGAATCTAACAGGGATCGAATACGTCACCTCAATCTTGTATTCAATAAGGTCAGTAACACCAAGAGTATCCGAGAAAACCTCTGGAAACGACTGACACAACTTAAGAATACTATCAGCCTGCTCCTCAGGTAGATGTCTAAGATCTAACAACATCTCATCCTGGGTAGGCGAAACAGATGAACATGACGCAGAACTACATTTTAATAAAGGGATACTGAATTTACTATCAAATTCGAAAGTGCACGACTTGCTCTGAAGGTCGAGCACTAGACCAGTGTGAGACATGAAGTCCGCTCCCAAAATAATGGGGCAAGACAAGTGCTTCGCCACGAGCAGATTTACTTTGCAAGTGAATTTCAAAATGCGTATTTTAGCATTCAGAGAACCTAAAATTTCTAATGGAGATGAGTTAGCCGAAACATATTGAACCGAAGACGAACAAAAATTATTAAGTTTACAAACAGTTTTCAATTTGGAGTACCATTCAGCCGAAATAATAGAACAAACACTGCCAGAATCTAATAGAACAGTTAAAGTTTCATTATTTAATTCAATTTTGAGAAAGGGAACACGTGCGGGTGAATCCGCCGCAATCCTAAGACATTCCCTGGGACCTTCAAATGGGAATGTAGAACAGTTCTGATTTTTCCCTGCATTTTCGTCGGATTTAACCTGGGCTGAGCCTTGGAGAGATGAATCTGCCGACTCAGCCGGAGCCACTAGTCACTTATGCTTGTTGGCGGAAGTTGCACCCGAAGTTGAGCAGGAGGGGGTGCTGTTAGCATTAGGGGAGTTCTTGGCAATATGGGAAAAAGCGCCGCATTTAAAACAGCCTTGGGATGACCCTGCTCCATTCCTTGTCCCACTAATTTTAATTAATGGACACTTGTTTCGAAGATGGTCAGGCGACCCACAAGCATAATATTTACGGGCAGTGAAGGTTCGGCGAGGTGGAGGCCGAAAATTACTAGAGGATGGAGGGGGTTCATTCGCGACACGCAAGGTATCGGCGTATCTAACTCCTTCCGCTGAGACAGCCATAGCCTCTAACTCGGCGAAGGTTTGCGGACGCGACGCAAAACACAAGTATGACCTGTATGATGGTGAAATTCCTTCCACAATGGCCTGTACAATCTTATCTTCAGGAAAATGGAGGGCAAATACTCTGGTATAGAATTTAATATCTTGGATGAAGTCGGTAAGGTTTTCATCAAGACGCTGTACACGGTAATAGTACTTCTGTATTAGAGATGACCTTGCCCTAGCCGGAATGAAGTTTGCTAATAAATGGGCGTGGAAGTCTTCTATAGATGATTGGTCAGCAATGGCTCTTACTATTTTGTCAGATAGAACACCAATTGAATAGGGATAAATGATCTGCAAAATTTGACACGGAGAAAGAGAAAAAACAAGAGCATGATCCTGAAACTCAACGCAAAATCTTAGAAATGAAATAACATCACTGGTAGAGTTAACAGAAAACTTAGAAATCCCTCTGAGCAACATAGCTAAAGGATGGGGCAAACTGCCGAAACCAGGTGACGTAGTAGGAAGGGGCCTAAGTGGCGGAGAAGCAGATTCAGAACGTGCATTATTCAACACAAAGGGTGGAATGGATGTGCGACGAACGGACTTAGTTCCTAATGGAACAGAAGTTTGTAGGGCTTCTACAGATTTTGCACTTTCATCCCCCGTGGGAGAATGCTTCTCACTGACAACGTTTACCAGAGTGGGATTGTCGATTTTGGGGGGGACTGCCCCAGTTAACAAAAGGCTAACCTTACTGGATAAATCAGAAAAAATTTTCGAGAACGACACTAGCTTCCTTCCTTTGAATGCCATTCAACTTTAGAGACAATTGATCAGTGACCCTATTGTAAAAATGAAACAATCTAGCTTGCACACGTTTAAGTTGATTTGGAGAAGGATCATTTTCTTCAAAAAACTAACTACAGATGCTAGCTCAGTAGCATTATCAGTGATCGTGGAGAGAGCGTCGTCAATCTCTTTCTCTCCCAAAGTGGGGATGGAAATAGGCAAATCAAGGGACTCTTTAATTGTTGTTATCTACTGCAACCGTGCCTCCAGATTGCACATTTCTAATTGTTAATTCATAAATCAATTCCTCCTTGCGCAAATAGCCGGGGTGGAGGACATCACGAGGGCCGGACATGATAGAAAAGATATTACAAATTTAGAAAAATTGAAAAATTCCAGCGACTGAAAAAATGGTTAAAGTTCAAAAGCAAGGCAATCTTTAGCCGTCAAAAGGGGCTAAATTGAGACCCATTCAACCACGCTCTGCTACCACTTGTTACGGAGATATCCGTGGTAGTTAGAGGTGAAAGAAGGTGCGGGCTGGAATAGGTATCAACTACAAAATTAAAGTTAATTTAAAACTTTAACAAAGGTTATATTTTCTTTTCAAAATCAATCAATAACAAAGTATAACAGGTACCAAGTAGCAGTTCAACAAATTAAGAAATTACAAATTACAGTTCTTTACAAGATTTGGGCTTCGAGCCCCACACTCACAATCCTTGAGCTATGAGCCCAACTTTACCAATGTACCAAGTTCAAACAAAGGGGCAGAAAACCCCAATCATGCCGAGGAGCACTTGCTCCCAATTACCATGTTAAGCCTCCTAGAGGCACACAGAAATCAAATTTAGGAAAGAGCAGACCCGCTCTCAAAGTTCAAGCCTATCAAAGGCCACAACGAATTTCACTTCTAATTGCCCTCAAGGCACACATATAATGGTACAGGGGTACCTCGTACCCAATCTACTGGGCCTTCGCAGGAAGGAAAACAAAACGGGTTAAGTAAATGGCCCAAAATACAAAGTTGAATGGAGGCGATAACTTGCACTCCTACACAAAGTTTTTGTCTTAAAACCTATGTGGCGCTAGGCCGATAATACAGGGGCTAATCCCAAGCTAGGAAGGTATGAGAAAACTTTACTACATTAAAGAAGAGAAGAACGGTTATGAGAACGTAGTCACCTCCATTTCAAAATGAAGGGGAGTTCGAGAGGGTGAAGCACTCTCTATCCCCGCTTTACAGTAAATGATATTTGTAGATTTTACATAGACAGAAAAGGAATTTACATTTTTAAAAGGTGGGTTACATATTAAAGGATTCGAACATTCTCCGAGAGTTAAACTGCTGAGCCAGCAAGAAATAAACATGTTAACAGGCTATTACCATGTTGAAGAACTGCTGCTCGAAGAAAGAGGCGCTTCCCGCCCCTGCTACATATTCACACACTGAGTTAGATGTTATACTAGTGGCACGGACACAAGAAAATCAGCAGTTTTTATACCCTCGTGGAAAATTCGAGACCTTTCAGGAATGAGTAGACACACCCCCTCAATTTTATTGGATAGCTAAAAGTTACACATCAACATCGAAAAAGAAAGACACTATTGGTCAGAAATTAATTACAAAAATTAGTGATTGGTTAAATTCAAAACAGGAGGAAATAAAGGATAACTGTTGCCAACCCACAAACCACAGAACAAAATTTAGTAAAAACAAAACTTAGGAAAACAATATTTCTTCAGGAGAGTACATTCTTTTACACCAGGGTGCGTTATCATAGTTTTTGGTAGGGACATCTGTTAGACATTGTCCACACTCCTTAATCGTTCAAAAACACTCAGTGACATATTCTGAATAACCGTGGAATTAGTTCAGTAGTTAAAGTTCCAAGTTCCTCCAGTAGAGAAGTTTCAATCGGCGCAAGATTTGAACTTGCGTCGTGAAGGTGTACCGCCCAGTACAGTTATTATTATTCCCGAGTTTCTGTTCTTCACGGAGGAATAGGAAGCGCTTGGGTTGAATGGCTGGACAAGGGATTACTTAGAGCAACATTTAGTATAACAAATTTGGAAATTTTACTTCTTTCCTTTCTTAAAATTGAGAGATAGAAAATTGAATAGAATCAAATGAAATAAAATAAAAATACTTTATTTGCAAATGAGGTGTCCACCTCGGTGGCAAATGATACACAAAAATACATTGTTCTCAGGAACCAAATTTTAAATTAAAAATACAGTATTATACAATTTACATTAACAATTTTTTGTTAAACAAACAGCTCATCCTTAATAAATTTATATTATTTACAAATTTCTACTTATAATATCTTCTGTACTTACACACATAATCAACCCTTATATAGTATCTGGTTAAACAATAGTAAAATAAAGACTACACAACCGCTTTAACATTTAAATTTACATTACATTTAAACCCATTTTAATACCCAACGTCCACAACGACCTACTGCATCTTAACCGGAGCCCCTTTTGCAGTGCTTTTCAGTGTTCCTGGAGGGCCTTAGCATCTACCGTAGCGGTCCCAGGGCCTTTGAAGTCCCCACTGTACTTCACCTCTACAGGCAGTCCCCTACTTCAGCTGTCCAATCTCCATAGAATAACAAAGTACAATTGAAAAGGTTAATAACGAGCTCGTCAGCTCTAACAATATCTTGAACTTAGAAGTCTTAAATCAGGTACAAATCTTGTTCCTAGTCGTTAAATTACACAGAAAAAGAGAATAATTGCTCTTGACAGGTATAATATTTTGAAGGAGCAAGGTTTGCTCCAAGCATGTACATATCAGTGGAGTATGAGCTCCAAAATAGTCTAGCCTCGAAGATGCAATCACTTTGTTATGACACACTTAAATGACACTAGGCAACTTATCGGGTGATCTCACTTCAAAGTGCTCATACTCGGTTGCACCATGGTGGGCCTATCAATTGCTCCACAATAAAAGTGATCACTGTTCCGCAAGGGAATGAACGAAGGTAGAGTTACCCTAAGAATAATACAAAATAAACAGGGGCATAATTACCCATACTACACGGCCTTAAGAGTAAAAGGAAGAGGTTGCACATAATAGGCCATCAACAAAGGGCAAGGAGGCGAAACACCAGCACTACTTTCTAGAAATTTCTGGAAACCTAAGGGGCTTCAGGCTCTATGACATAGAGGCTAATCACAGCCTAAAAAGGGTGACTAAAGGGGGAGCATTTAAAGCCTAGACGAGATTTTCCAAATTTAGAGGTTGAAATCTTTAGTCGCCCAATGGGAAGGTTGAATGGTTAGACGACAGACAGTCACCACTTGGGTTCCCTCACATTACATACTTCCCTGTAGGAAACAGAACTAGTGTCCTCAGACTTCGCCAAAAATCCTACATTTAAACCACCAAGTTACAAAATTAGATTTAAAATGGCTGAAACCTTCCCTACCCCCAGGCACTATCACAGGTTTAGGTAAATTCTGCCATTAACTTGTATCGCTGGATCTTCTTCAAGCAAGCCGCGTCCCTGCCTCCACAGCCCTCCATCAAGACCCGCTCTCAAGCACAGGAGCAATTCAGACAAGGCGGCCCTAGAGTGCCCTGCTTTCATAGTTCCGTAAGAGAAACTTCCAGATGAAATTGAACTAAACTTTGCTGATAGGCCGAATTCCCATACACACTCGGTTTTGATTGGCTAGAGAATTTATTTACAAGCATCTAATAGGTAGATTACAATAGATTGGGAACAAGCTGAAGTTCTTAGAACTTCGCTACGTAAAAAAATCCCCAAAAATAAGCTTTACCAACTCCCAAAATAAATATTAATCTATCCATTAGTTTGTTTTTTAGTCCAACAGGTAGCATTAGTAAATAGATGGCAGAGCCATCTCACCATTGAAGAAGTAAATTTTGGGAGATTAAAAGTTCAAGTCCGTTGGCATACATGGCCTTAGAGAAGGCACGCAGTTTAAAGAGCAGGGGCAGGTGTACCCCTGTTACAGACCTCCACCCCCTAAGGTTTTTCGGTGGAGTGAACAGCTTTGAAAACTTGAAGTACAATAGGATTAGAACACATTGGTTTTTAGAAATAAACTGACAATTTGGAGCATAATTATCTTTTTAAGTGTCCGTTCTTTTTTGTTTTTGTTTTCCGGTTTCTTGAAGAAGAGTTGTCCTGATAATAGCACCGAAGTAATCCAAGTCCGGGCTGTAGTGTCACGGGTTTACGGCAGGAGCGGCCTCCACAGCCGATGTCCGGATGAGATGCTCGGACCCCTTGGATACCCTGAGATACTATCCTCCCAATACAGTGAGCGATGAAGCCGAGGTGATTAGAGACCAAGACCAAAGAATAACGTCCCGCCCAAGAATTGAGTGAGAGGTTGAGAACTGCATCCCAGCATCTTCCCACGATGACGTGCCTATGGAAGGTAGTGTTTGTAGCCTTAGCCGGAACGAGGCGGGCCCAAACCCCGCGCCGACATCTCTTCCATGTTGACTTTTCGTGGCCTCACGTGTAATGTTGGACAATGTAACATGCACATTTTGTGGCGAAACTAACTGTCGTACAAAGAGGTACATATAGTGCAGACCTTGGCTGGCGACATTCGAGGAGGGGCAACGCGAATTTTCTGATTAAATTTGATTGTAGGGGCGGCTTATGGAAGAATACGTAGAAAACAGAGAAGGGAAGGATTTCACAAATTTACAACAAAATAAAAGTTAAGATTCAGAATGCAACTTGATCATACGAGTAAGTACTCGTTTACATCCGTAAGTTCTGATGGACAAGAGGAGCAGAAGTCCTCCTTAACTTGACTTCTTATAATAATTAAATAATCAATCCAAAGGTTTAATCACTTGGTGGCATTTATGAAAAGAAGAGTATGGCCTTCACAGAGGTTTTACTTTAGAAAGGTGAACACGAAAAATCATTTCAGACTCCGGATTACTCACCACAAGGGTGACATGAGGGAGAAAATCCATAATTACCCAAGGTCAATGAAATTTGGGGGCAAGCTTGCCCACGGGAACGAAATTTGTAACAATGATTTGATCCCCAACTTTCAAATAGTTGGACTTTCCTCCACGTACTCTCTTATGAGAGGCTTTAGGATTATTCCTAACTTTCCTCCATCGATACCGGATATTCCCTGGATCTATTGTCTATGGTAAGAGTGCATTGATAGACCACCAATTAGTCAATGGGGTGCTTTTTGTTAATGGCTTTACGTCGCACTGACACAGGTAGGTCTTATGGCGATGAAGGGACAGAAAAGACCTAGGAGCTGAAAGGAAGCGACCGTGGCCTTAATTAAGGTACAGCCCGAGCATTTTCCTGGTGTGAAAATTGGAAACCACGGAAAACCATCTTCAGGGCTGCCGACAGTGGATTTCGAACCCACTTTCTCCCGTATGCAAGCTCACAGTTGCGCGCCCCTAGCCGCATGGCCAACTCGCCCGATAAAGGGGTGTTTGGAACGAATTTGAACATAAGAGAAATTGGTGAGAACTTTTGGGACCCATGAACGGCCGAATTAAAACCCTAAGATAACCAAAGCAGGGAATTATCTCAACAAGATTGGCCTTCAGTCTAGCTTAAGCAAGCAGTGAAAGCGGATGTGCAGAGTAGTTAGTGTCGAGACATGATTTCAGTGGAGCATTAGCAAGCCGTAATCGGGAGATGGCAGAGGAGTTTGAAGAGAAAAGCAACAAGGAGAATGGAGTGCAAGGGTGATTTGGGAAGTATGAGATGGGTGGTATTTATGGTAGCCGTGATGGCAGTTTTACTAGTTATTGGGGGCGTGGAATTGAATTCTGGCCCGAATATAAGTGGAAACATCAGTTGGCATGATATCGAAGCCATTAAGGAGGTGGTTAAAGAGGCGTGTCAAATGGACTAAATCAAGTATATGATACGGGATCAATCGAAAGAGTTTCATGACATGAAGAGGTGGATGCAAGAAAAAATGGGTGAGACAATGTCCAAGGTGGTTTATAATGAGGAACAATTTGTGCTATTGAGGAAGAAGGTAAAGAATCTGGAAGAGGAGGTGGTTGAATTGAAGAAAGAGGAAGCAATCAGTAGCCAGGAACGCACGAGGAAATGCATATTTATCTATGTTGTCCAACAGGGAGCGAAAGAGAATGAAGTGGACATAGTATACAAAATGGTGAAGGTGATAGAAAACAAAATGAAGATTAACTTCTGTGAAGTGGGCATTGACGATGTAGAAAGGGTAGGCAAATTGAGAGGTTATAGGCCAATTAAGGTCAAGTTGGTATCTACCTTGATGGCCGATATTGTGGTGAGGAACGCTGACAATTTGCAAGGTGAGAAAGTACGGGTGAAAAGAGACTTGGGGAGTGAAGGTAGTAAGATCTTTAACATTTTAAGGAGACATCTAGTGAAAGCCAGGCACCAAGGACTGAGAGCATACATCAGGGCCAACAGCTGGTTGTGGCAAATGGTAGATAGATGAGAACTTGATCTGTGGCTATGCTTCAGGAAATGGATGAAAAGCTTAAACAAGAAGAGTGCATTGTGACGAGGCAAGTTGAAAGAAAGGTCGCGGAGCGAACGGAAGGACATGATGAGGCAAGAGGCGGGCGCATGGCACAGGTCAGAGTCCAGCGCAGCTCAGGAACGGAAACGAAAAGTCAGCAGGTGTTTTTGGAAGGACAAACTGAAGAATCGTCAAGTACCTTCGACAGTGTGCACGTGCAAGGTAAAGGTGAAGGTGCGCGAGAAGGAACCAAAGGAAGAGAGGCCTTGGGCAAAGGGAGAAGTCTGACTTTAAGGGACCTGTGGGGAAAGAAAACTAAAGGTTTGGAGAAAAACGCGGACAAAGAGCGTCACAAAAATACCAGAGAAGAGGGAATGGAAGTGGAAAGCGAGAGGGCCATAATAACAAAAAGTAAATCATGTGGCAGAAGGGAGTAAAAATGAGGGGGAAGTGGTGATGCAGGGGAAGATATGTTATAACTAGATTGGAAGATAGGATTTGTAAATATTGAAGGATTGTTAAGTAAGATGGGTAATGAAGAAGTGATAAAATTAGAAGAAAGCTTCGATATTGTGACGCTTTTAGAGATATGGTTAGAAACAGGGAAGGTGTTAACGTGGAGGGAGCTTGTGGTCAAATACAAGTTAAAAAGGAAAGAGTGTTGTAATAATAATTTCCTGTCTCGCTTTCGCAGATGATCTCGCGGTCCTTGCAACAAACGAACAACAGGCAATCAGCCAAATCGAAACTCTCAAAAAATGCTCAGAAAAATTCGGCCTACAAATCTCCTTCTCAAAAACCAAGGTCATGTGCAACCACTGCAGCCTCCAGAATTTGAACACGAAATTTGGCACAATCGAAAAAGTAACTGAGTTCCGATATCTCGGAGAAATTATAGTACCAACAGGAAAAGAACAGAAGGCCCTCGAGGTCCGCATCTAGAAAATGAAGAGAGCCCTCGGCCGAACGCAAAACATTTGCAACAAAAAATGCCTTTCAATCTTCACCAAAATTCGACATTACAACACTGTGATCAAACCTGAAATACTATACGCAAGTGAAACACTGGATCTCCACAGGAAAACAGTACTCGAATACATCCTGAAAGAGGAACGTAAAATCATCAGAAAAATTCTCGGCCCAAAACTGACTGACGAAGGATATAGACTGCAATCTCGTACAAAAACCGAGGAGCTCTCAAACCTTGCGGCCGACATCAGAAAAAGACGCCTGAAATTTTACGGACACATCAAACGCCTTCCAGAAAACATACTGACAAGAATCTTACTTGAGGCAACAGAAAACATCAAAACAAATAGGTGGACAACGGAAATCCGCCAAGACCTGGAAAAAACAGGAATCAAAGTGGCCGACATCGCTAACCGAACCTGCTACAGAACGAAAATCAACAAGTGGGAAGTAGAGTCAGAGAGAAACCACAAGAAGAAGACAGGAGCTAAGTGGACAGAAGAACGAAGAACCACGATGAAAGAAAAACTGAAGGCTGCCTGGCAAAGAAGGAAATGCACAACTTCTAAGTGAGCTTTGCATGATCAGTTTTCTGGTCTTTTTCGCATCTAATAATAATAATAATAATAATAATAATAATAATAATAATAATTAATAAAATAAGGAATTAGTGAACTAGTTGCAGACATTGAAAATGAGATGGAGGAGGTGGTCTGAATATGGGGACTGAGAAAGAGGGAGAAAAGAAGGTGTGCTTGGGTTTTCTATACTGTCACCCCAAAGGATCCACATACGCTAATGAAAATTTTTTGAGGATTTATTATTGGAAATGAGTGTCATTGGGGAAAATATGAAGAAGATGGAATGTTGTTATTCGGTGATTGGAACGCTAGGTTAGGTGACCTTTGTCCAGCATACAGAAAAGAGGATAAGATGATGAGGGGAATAAGATGTAGCGAAGGTAAAGAAAGGAATAGCTATGGGTTAAAACTTTTAAAATTATGCGCTGCAGGCAAGTTCTATATTTTGAACGGCTGGTGGGAAGGGGATAGGAAAGGGAAGCTGACGTATATTACATCGCAGGGTGGAAGTGTTATGAATTTAGTAATTAGCTTGAAAGACATGTTGGAGAGAATTAAGAGGATAGAAATAGGGGACTGTGTTGAATCCCATCATTCCCCGGTTTGTGTGAAGCTGGAAAGACATGAGAGCGAGGATAAGGAAGGAGATTAAAAGAGGAGTGTGGAGAATAGTACCGTAGAAGATATATTAAATATAAGTGGACAGAAAAAGTTAAACGGGAATTAGATGCTCTTATAGAAAATGAATTGCAATTAAGTGTGGATGGGAGGTAGCGTTGAGGAAAGACAATGTTGACAGAACGCTGGAATTAATTAAATATCCAATTAAAAGGGTTGCTCAGATAGCTAGATATAAGAAAGGAAAGATGGGAGGGGAAGACTTGTGATATAATACAGAGTGCAAGGAAATGAGGAAAATAGTCATGAAGTCTCTAAAAGGATATGGGCATGGAGGGAGTGCAAAAGAGAAGTTTTGTAAATTAAGAAAAAATACAACCTTAAAATTTCTGAAAGGAAAAAATTATCGCTGAGATAACAAGCAGAGGCAATAAGCAGGGAGTGTAGGATGAGTGGGACAGAGTAAATAAAATTAATAAGGGGGAAGAGGGTTGATAAACCGAATATTGACTCTGATTCATGGGTGGACTACTTCCGAGAATTATTAATAGGGAGGGATAGATGGAAAGATGCAGGGGAAGAAAGGCGTACAGAGGGGAGTGGATATACAGATATTTGAGCTTGATAAAGAAATATCAGAAGGGGAAGTAATAAGGGTAACATAAAAACTGAAGGGTAGGTCGGCTAGGGGAAATAATGGTATCAACTTACTTTGGAAAGAAATAGGGAAATATAGTCAGATGATAGAGTGAGTAGTAAAATTGTTCAACAAGATTTTCGAGGGTAGTAGGTTTCCAAAAGAGTGGCAAACTGGGACCATATGCCCAATTTATAAAAGGAAAGGTGAGAGAAATCTCCCGAGTAACTATAGAGGGATAACTTTACTGGACACCTTAAGTAAGATTTATACAGGTATACTAGCTTACAGACTGAGAGGCGGAAGAGCAGTCGATACTTTCAATTTTTAGGGTGATTTTAGAAAGGGTAGAAGGACGACAGATAATACAATGACAGTCAAGATGATCCTGGAGAAATATGTGAATAAGGAAGGAGGTAAAGTGGATCTAGCTGCCATTGATTTTGAAAGAGTCTTCGATACAGTAAGCAGAAGCGCGTTAGTAAAAAGTTAGGAAGGGTGGGGGTTTCAGGAAAGATTATCCCAGCGATTGAGGCTATATACGGTAAAGTCTACTGTTGTATTAAACTGGAAGAATATTTAGTAAGCGATCTGACTAAATATAAGATGTGATTGAAACAGGTCTGTAATCTATCACCGATTTTATTTTCATTACTTTAAATAACATTCTGCAAGGTCACGGAGAGAATAACTGGGCATCTCCGGTTGTAAACGGTAAAGAGATCCCAGGACTGATGTTTGCTGATAATGTGATATTAATGACGTTAACAGTGTGGGGTTTACAGAGAAGTTTAAATGCGGTTTCCGAATATGCAAGTTAGTGGTCCCTGAAAATTAACTGTGATAAGTCGAAGGTGCTAGTAGTTCAAAAGGACAGGTCGAGAAAGAAGAACAAGAAGAAGATAGGAAATGGGTGGTCCAAGGGGAGATGATTGATGAGGTAGAAAAGTTGGAATATCTAGGGTTGCTTATAAACAAAATAGGGGGATGGGAGGATGATATTAAGAGAGCGAAATGGAAGGGAAGCGGCTCTCTCAGTGCTAAAATTTTGGAGATCAAGTACACGGGTATAAATTATAGTATCCAAAGGATGGTGTTCAAGACTTTAGTGCTTAGCAGAATACTTTATGAAGCTGGAGAAGAGATATGCTAAACCAGATTACTTGTAAATTTTGTAAGATGTTGATACGACTCCCGCAGTGTACAGCAAATGCGGGGGCGATAGTAACTTGTGGGGAGTATATAGAAGTTGAATTCGTGAAGAGGGTACTTAATTATTGGATGAGATTAAAGAAATGGGGGGGGGTATAGTGCTACAATCTGCTTATCAGCAACACTGAAAAGTATGTACGCTGGGAGCTGGCTGGCGAAGATCAAAATGCACGTGGAAAGGCTAAGTATGGGATAGATATGGCATGCGGTTCTGAATAAAAGAGGTAGTAGAAGTAGGAGAATGACTCCAATGAGGGTAAAGGATATACAGCTGCAACGACAGACTGATGGATGTAGGAAGAGAGCGTCTCTAATTATATTTAATAGGGTAAATCAAGTAACAAGAATAAGTATTGGTAATGTGGATAGAGCTGTGATAAATGGTTTACTGTGGTGGATTTTGGGCTTATATAAAAATAAGGTGTGGATTAGAAATAAAAATAATTCATTATGTTTATTGTGTGGAGAAGTGAACGAAGACCCGCACTTGTTAGGAAGATGTAAATAAACAGAAAAAGTGAGAGTGAAAATATTGAGTGTAAGTCATCAAGAACTATTTAAGCAGAGTAATGGTCAGAAAATTATTGGGTGGGTGATAAAAGAATGGAATAGGGCAGGGAATTTGAACTGGTATTTAAGTGCAGTGAAAAAATATGTGTAAAGAAATTAAAAGAAGTGGTCGTGTGAGAATACTAAGGAGACAATTGGACATGAAATCAATTAAGTAGGGCAGTGTGTGTAGGAATCTGGAATAGTGGTTTTTGTATGATTAAATATCTTATGTTGTTGATATTGGGTTTCTAGGTAGTAAGTAAGAAGAAACGAGGAATGAAGGCACAAGGCTTAGCAGACTATAGGAAGGAAAGGAGTGAATCAGCAAGATCTTAGTACGGTGAGGTAGCTCGCAGCATGGAGCAGGCAGCCTTGTAGAAAATAAATAAAATATGATTCAAGGACGAGGTGTTACTGTTTTCTAGGTCGTGGCTGGTGAGTGTAGAATGAAAGAAGATTAAGACTTGCTGATTCAACCAGGATATGAGAGGCAGGTTATTACTTTGTTTTGTTTGCTTTGTTTTGTGTCTGGCGATAAGCCGAGGATGCTTGTTGAATAGGGTGTATTTGTAACTTCATAATGTTTTCTATTTTGTCTTCATTTGGTTTTGTGTTCTTTCTACTTTCTCCGTAGAGATTAAGGTTGAAAAACTGTAAATCTGGAGAGAATAACGATACTAAAGTTAAACAATGGTCTTCGTGATGGAAGGCAATAAGTGCTGATCGAAGATTTCGATTAACACGCTCAGCGACAAATGGCTGGGGTAATAGGCAGAAGTTATGACGTGCGAAATAGAGAGATCAAAACGGAACTTACGAAAGAGGTTGGAAGTAAAAACCTTAGCGTTGTCGAAAACAATACAATGACATGGTCCAAATGATGCAATTATAGAATTGAGGCAGAAAATATTAGTTTGTGCAGTGGCAAGCCTAGTAGGAAACAGCCACGAAAATAGGGGTAAAACTATCCGCAGACACAAGGAGGAACTTACTGCCGTTCCCTTTTAATTGAGGGAAGGGTCCCACGAAATCAATGTACAATCGCTCCATGGAGCGAGAAGCTTGGTGCGATGACAGCAACCCTACTCTGGTAGACAATGTGGCTTGCTAATCAGACAAGTTTTACATGCCTTAACCAATTCATTAATTTCGCCATCCATGGCCTTCCAGATGAACAGCTCCCTTATTTCCTCTCTGGTTTTAAAAATGCCCAGATGCCCACCTAATGGGGTCTCATGATAATATTTGAAGATCATAGGTACTAGAATGTTTGGAACCACAATTTTTCGTCTTTTGGTCGTGCCTTGATGGACCCCATTCCTCAGCACATAAGGGACAACATGTTTCCCGGAAGAAAGGGTTTCAATGATGGGAGCCAGAACCGGATCTTCACGTCGGAATTTAGCAATATCAGCGTATAACACAGGGGGGTCAGTAAGGATGGCACTTATACCAGAAGATGTGGGGAGAGAATGAGGAGGGCCTTCCTCGGAATCAGAAGAACTTATGAGATCACTAGGAAACATCCTACTTCACTACTGCACTACTGCACTATGAGCCGCGAATGTCCCGCACCTCAAACTTGAACGCGGAAATTCGAATCGACCAGTACGACGGGGCCCAGCAAGCACCCAACTTAGAGCCTTATTATTGGTCTCAGGTTCGAACTTGACATGTTCTAGATAAAGACGGAACTTTTCCAAGGCAAAAAGAACAGCAAGACCCTCTAGTTCATATGTGGAATAATCCGCCTCTTGAGGAAACAAGGTAGGAGATTCCTGTAGAAAAACCGCAGCGACAGCAGATAAAGACGCGTCAGTTTGCACTATGAACTCGCTGGAAAATTCCAGCATAGCTAAGGCAGGGGCATTAGAGAGGGCTAATTTGAGAACTTTGAAAACTGCTTGTTGAGAAGGACCCCATTCGAATTTGACACCTTTCCTGCGAAGAAGATTCAGGGGCGCCACCCGGTTAGCGAAGTTTGAAATAAATATTCTGAAAAAGTTCACCATACCGATGAAGCTAGCAACACTTTTAACATCTTTGGGAGGCTTGAAATTACGGATAGCTTGAGTTCTAGATTGATCTACCGAAACTCCATCGGGGGAAAATATATGGCCAAAGAAATACATCGATCGTTTAGTAAAGGATGCTTTTGGCAACTTAACCTTCAAACCTGCTTTACAAAGGCGTTTGAGTGCTTCCTCTAGATGAGCTAGATATTATTCGAAAGTCTCTGAGAAAATAACAACAACATATAAATAATGGTAAAGGTATTCGAATTTAATGTTTGAGAAGACCCTACCTAACAATATAGTGAGAACAGTGGCACGCGGTTGTATTCGTATATAGATTCCAGTCGGTGGCGAAAGCAGTCGGATGGTTCGATTCTTCTGAAAAAGTACCTGATTATCATCTTGGTTGAGATCAAAGTTGATGAAAATTTAGCCTCATGAAACCAAGTAAAGCATGAATGCAAGTCAGGAAGGGGTACGGACTCGAGAAATATCTTGCAGTTCAACGCCCTGTAACGAACTACTGGCCTGAATCCGCTTAGCGGTTTTGGTACAAGGAAAATAGGTGACGAATATGTTGAAGTAGAGGGGCGAATGGTACCATCACTCAACATCTTATCAGTAATTTCCTTGAGGGCCTTCATCTTAGGAGGTGACAACCAATAAGGAGGATATCTTACAGGGATCGAATCCGTAACCTTATATTCGATCAAGGCAATCACACCTATATTTTCCGAAAATACATCGGAAAAATGTCTGACAAAATGTACGAGTGCTGGTTGCCTGAACTTCAGGTAAATGATAAAGATCTAGCGTCATCCCATTCTGAGGAGAGGAAACACGCGAACATGATACATAATTACTAGACAAAATGGGAATAAGGGACTTATTACCAAACTTGAAAGTGCATGATTTCCTTTGAAGATCAAGCGCAAGACCCGAATGAGGCATAAAATCTGCCCCCAATATCACAGCGCATGACAAATGTTTAGCAACCAACAATTTAAATTTCCAGGTAAACTTGGAAATAAGAAATTTTCCCATGGATGAATTCTAAAATTTCTAAAGGAGAAGAGTTGTCCAAAACATATCTTACACCGGAGGAAACATATTAATGAAATTAACAACAGTATTTTGCCTTAGAATACCATTCTTCTGATATAATGGATACGATACTTCCGCAATGTAAGAGGGCAGTGACAGGTTCATTGTTTATTTCAATGTTGAGGAATGGCACAAATCCTGGAGCATCAGAAGCAATTTTCAAGCATTCTCTAGGACCTTCAAAGAGAGCTTTAGACGGTCTTACTTTCTCAATAGATGAAGTGGTATAATCGGATTTAAACTGGGCTGAGCCAGGAGACACTGACTGGGAAGATGACTCAGCCGGGCACTCTAGTCAAATTCTATTACTGTTATTACTTGAGGTAGAACAAGAAGGCGTAGTATTCGAAGAATTAAAGTTCTTTGCCAAGTGCATGAATGAACCACATTTAAAACAGCCTGAAGAGGCAGAAGATCCATTTTTAGAACCTTTGGCATTTAATTCCTTAAGTGGTCCTCTGACCCACAAGCATAACATTTACGGGAGAGAAAGTTCTACGTGTTGGTGGCCAATAAATATTAGAAGGTGATGGATAGCGTGCAACTCTTAATGTGCCAGCATATTTTACTCCATCCGCAGAAACAGACATGGCCTCCAGTTCCCTAAATGTCTGAGGACGGGAAGTAAAGCACGAATATGAGCGATAAAATGGAGAAATACCTTCTATTATTGTCTGTACTATTTGAACTTCGGAATAGTGCAAGGCAAATACTCTGGTGTAAAATTTGATGTCCCGAACAACTTCAGCTAGGTTTTCATCTAGTCTCTGAACTCTAAAATAGTATTTCTGAATTACGGATGACAAGGCTCAAGAAGGAATAATGTTAGCCAGCAAGTTTCCTTTCCGATATAGCTTTAACTATCTTGCCTGATAAGACACCAACGGTATAGGGGTAGATTATTTGCAATATTTGGGAGTGTGACACAGCAAAAACCAAAGCATGATCTTGGAATTCTACTAGAAATATTAAAGAAAATTCCGTCGTTAGTGGAGTTGACTGAAAATTTTCAAACTCCTTTAAGCAACATGGCTAAAGGTTGTGGCAAGCAGCTAAGGCCTGGGGATACTGCAGCAGGTGGGTGAGGTGTTTCTTCGAAAGCGGCATTACTAATGAAAAATGGAGGAAGTTGTTGAGGAGTGCCTACAGTATTAGCTATCTGTTCAGATGGAGCAGATATCTGCTGTTGTTCAACCGATTCCCCACTATCCGAAGATTTATAAGCCTCCTCTTCCATATTCATAGTTAATCGGGTAACATAATCAGTCTTCCCACCAACAAACACAGACAACAATTGGTTCACTTTACTAGACTACTCAGAGATATGTTGGCACAATGTGTTAGCCATACCAGAATGTTCTTCGCTCAGCTTAAGATACAACAGATCCCCCACTCTGTTATAAAAGTGAAACAGCCTGGCCTGAACACGTTTGAGTTGATTACTGGAGGATTCACTTCCTTCAAGAAACTAACAACAGAGGAAAGCTCAGCACTATTAGTGGTGATCGTGAAAAAAGACCCACCAACTTCCTTCTCTCCATAAACAGGAATAGAAATAGGTAGATCTAAAGAATCTTTTAATTTTGACGCGTCTGTCGCAACCGTGCCACCAGACTGGACCTTTCCGACCGAGCTCGATAGCTGCAGTCGCTTAAGTGTGGCCAGTATCCATTATTCGGGAGATAGTGTGTTCGAGCCCCACTGCTGGAAGAAGATGGTTTTCCGTGGTTTCGCATTTTCACACCAAGCAATTGCTGAGGCTGTACCTTAAATAAGGCCACGGTCGCATCCTTCCCACTTCTAGCCCTTAACTGTCTCATCATCGCCATAAGACCTAACTGGCAACTGGCAAGAAAAGAACTTTTCCGAATTGCCAGCTAATAAATAAACACTTCATTGCGTACATACCAAAGAGCAAGAACATCTCTGGTGCCAGACATGAAGAATCGTAATTTTGACAAAATTTAGAATATATGGAAAACTGAAAAATAATTCTAGTGTTCAAATATCAAATTTAGGGAAAATAGACTAAAGGGGCTTTGTCCAGGCCCATTCAACTACACTCTGCTACCATTTGTTCCTGGGTTTCCGTCGTTCATAGACAAATAGGAAGCGCCTGAGTTGAATGGCTGGTGTCGGCGGAGTCTGAGCACCAAAGTACAAGAGTCTAGCCTCGAAGAGACAATCACTTTCTTATGACTCACTTAAATTACACCACGCATCTCATCGGGTGACCCCACTTCAAAGTTTTCATACACGATTGCCCCATGGTGGGCTTATCAATTGCTCCACAATAATAGTGATCACTGCTCCAGAAGGGAACCAAAACGAAGACACAGTCACCCTAAGAATAATACAGAATAAACAGATGCATAATTCCCCATACTAAACGGCCTTAAGAATAAAAAGAAAAGGTTGCACATAACTGGCCATCAACAAAAGGCAAGGAGGCGAAACACCAGCACTACTTCTAGAAATTTCTGGAAACCTCCGTGAGCTTCAGGCTCTATGACACTGAGGCTAAGCACATACTAAAAAGGGTGACTAAAGAGGAACATTTTAAGCCGAGACGAGATTTTCAAAATTTAGTGGTTGAAAAGTTTAGTCTCCCAGTTGAAAGGTTGAATGGGAGACGACAGAGATTTACCACTCGCGTTCCCTTCCATTACATATTTCGCTGTAGGGAAAAGAACTAGAGTCCTTAGACTTCGCCAAAAATCCTACATTTAAGCCACCAAGTTATAAATTTGGATTAAAAACGGCTGAAAACTTCCCCTCAAACTACCCATACACCCATTCTCACACACTTCCCCGGGTTTGATTGGCTAGTGAACATATTTACAAGCATCTCATAGGTAGATCACAAAAGAGGAGGAACCGGCTGAAGTGTTGACAACTTCGATACATTCAAAAATCCCCAAAAAGAGGTTTACCAACTCCCAAAATAAATCTTACTCTGTCCATTAGTTTGTTTCTTAGTCCATCAGGTAACACTAGTACATAGATGTCCATCTCCAAGGCTAAATGGTTAGCGTGCTGCCCTTAGGTCACGGGGCCCCGGGTTCGATTCCCGGCAGGGTTGGGAATTTTAACCATCATTGGTTAATTTCGCTGACACGGGGTCTGGGTGTATGTGTCGTCTTCATCATCATTTCATCCTCATCACGACGCGCAGGTCTCCTACGGGAGTCAAATCAAAATACTTGCACCTAGTGAGCCCAACATATCCTCGGACACTCCCAGCACTAAAAGCAATTAGCCATTCATTTTTCAGTACATAGATGACACAGCCATCTTACCATTGGAGAAGTAAGTTTTGGGGGATTATAAGTTTAAGTCCGTTGGCATAAATGTTCGTAGAGAAGGAACGCAGTTTAAATATCAAGGGAACATGTACCCCTGGTACAATTATTATTATTATTATTATTATTATTATTATTATTATTATTATTATTATTATTATTATTATTATTATTATTATTAGGTACTTTCTTTCAACGCGTTTCTTCAAATTAGAAACCGTTTCCCTGTAACTAAGCTTTTATCCACATAAATCGTATTAGGGTGTCCGGCGGAAAATAATATTTCTGGAATAGCTTACTGTGACGGAATAAAATACATTATCATGTTACGATATGTAACTCCCAGAGAGCCCGTCGGTCGAGGAACTAATAAAGTTTGAAGTAAAAGATGCTTTGATCTCTTCCTTAGTAAAATACCTAGCCGATTAATTGTTGGCGGCTCGTGAAAATTTCGTCCTACGTGTGTTACAAACAACGCCAAATACGCTGTTTTAAATCTGTTTTAAACTCACACATTTCACACTTGATGACAAAACAATGATAATACTAATAATAACAAGAACAACTGTAACAATATTAATCACCTAATAATACTTATAATAAATATTTATAATAACAGTTTTCCCCACAATTTATAACACAGAACAAATAAAAACAACATTAATTTGGAAGCAGATGAATACTTCGACAATTTTCAACGAGACAGATTAATTAATTCGAGAAATATTATTTCACTCACCTAATGACAAAATACGAAGTCCATACAGAGATCTTTTTTACTGCAAAACTTGTCTTTCACCTTTTAGTTGAGGTTCTATATTTTCGACGTAAACTTTTTATCGACTGATAACATCGCTAACGCATTTAACTGTTCGTGACATATAGTATTCCAAAGGGAAGTTTTAATCCTTTTAAGACTCGAAAAACATATTTCCGTTTCTGAAGTGGTCACTGGGATCGTCTTCAAAATCCTGAGTAATTCTGTTATTTTGGCGAAGGTATCTTGCAGTTTATTCTTCAGATTCAGTTGAAGCAGAGGAACTGCACCGTCAATTACTCTGAAAACAGTTCTTTCATACACAACGCTAAGCTCGGCCATTAATCCATTCTTGTCCGGGAGATTGTCTACGTCATACACGGTGTTAACTCCCTTTACAGGGAACAGTTTTGAATATTAATCAAAATTCAGATTCAAATCTACGACCTAGCTCTTAAGTGATTCGATCACAAATATCCCTTGCATCAGCCGTCCTGTAGGATACCTTTCTGCTGAGATGTTCCTGACTGTCTGAGTAATTTTACAAATATTATATACGACTGCATTTTACTTGAAAATTATTAATATCTGCATTTAACATGGAAATTATGAAAATTAACATTCATTAAATAAAATACACACTCGTCGGACCTTGTACTCACACTTACTTGTTACCTGCTTACTTACACATACGTTATTTGAAGGGCGCCAGCTACCACTCAGTGCAGCAATAATAGAATGAGACTCTTGACTATCTCTAGGGTGTGGGGTAATAAGCTTACTTTTGACAACATACCATATAAGTTCTGGGTAAAGGAGATTGGCGTTCGGTTTCCCCATTAATGTTGAGGTTAAGATATTTTACTGTCAATGAAATGAAACTATGAATTCGTTTGATAGAACAATATATATTCTTTAAATAATATATCAAAAAATAGTGAGTCTTGTTGCGATAAAACAGATGAGAATATGAAATTATGACATTGCAATTGAAAGAAACTAGGCATGAATTTGAATTCTTCTTGACCGGACATTTAACAATTTATACGAAATATTTCCCTCACTGATTCACTTGACTGTACCTTCAACACTTTTAGTGTAATTACGACGTATTCCTTTGATCTGGTGTTTACTGTAGATGTGTCACGCCTAACTTGGTGATACATCCTTGTGACTGCTTCTTCTCCATATCATCTGACTTCTTTGTAAGTCAATATGGTATTACCTCTTGGCAGGTCCAGGGTTGCCCTCTCTGACTCCATGGTAAGCCTTGCGTCCGTGTCTTCAACTAAGTGACGGACCAACCTTTTGGTCTCACTCTCTCAATGACCAATAATTAGTGGCTCACTGAGTCTTCACCATCTCTCGTTCACACTCGTTGACTGACCAACTAAGGCCTCTTGATCTAGTAGACTTCTTCACTGTACTGCATCCGTATAACTAATGACTGACGCTACAGTATGCACCCACCTTATATAGACATTGGTTGACACAGCTACGTAATCTCCAGAAATAACAATGACATACTCCCACCTACGCGACAGATATTACATACAGTGGTGAAATAGCCCTGGGGCGGCCGACTCTCTGAGCGCATATCTAAATAAATACGATGACGTAGCCATGGCGTGGCAATGACTTGGCAGAATCGCCAGTAGAATAACAATATAACGACGTCACATCCAATCTGTGATATATACAACAATTCTCACTGTACAGGTATTGAGTGTTATTCTACACATACGTATATATGCATACATCTAAGTACAATCTTGCAAGCAACAGGCATTGCAAAATTGAATTAAATAAGACTGATAATTACAATAATAGTAACAATATCACAGATAACATAATAATAATACTGACATAATAATAATAATGATAATAATAATAATAATAATAAAATACAGATAAAATCATACAATAATAAAAATACAGATATCATCTTGTAACGGGATTTGAACCGTTACAATTCGCCTCCCTCATAAATAAATCGAAGAACAAAGAATCGATTGATTTATGAACAACATAATATAAATATAACACTGACACATATAAACACTTTAAATGAGTATACAACAATAATTTTCTTTTTCAACATCCATACATTTTATAAAATATCAAAAGTATGAGAATTTTCCTCGCACATTGTCGTCGCAGATAACTGTCCAGTGTCCCATTCTCTTTTTCTCTCATACAAATCACAATAGTATATAGCACTTGATAAAACACATACAAATAATTTTACTTGATTATACTACATTCTTCTTTTTTAACATATCAAAACATTTTGTGAAAATTCACTTATATGAGAACTTTTCTCGCATATTGTTATCGCAGTTAACTGTCCAATGTCCTGTTCTCCGTTTATTTTGTCACACAGAACATGACAATGTAACACTTATTCTTCCAATACACCAATACGACACTTGGTTCACACGCAAATCGCAGATGTTAGTTTTATTTTGCCAGTTTCTAACAAAAATTAATCATCTTATTATTATCTCAACAAATCTCACGTGAAGTACTTCTTTACATTCATTATACTATAAATACCGAGAATATCCCCTTCCTGAATTTATAAGAATATGCACACTTCCCGATACGGTTCACAATAGTGAAATACCCCTGATACAAAAGAATAACTTCAAGATATTTCCCGCCTCTGCAGGTGATGAAATGGAACTCTGAGTAGCACTCTGTCACTCAAACTGAATCAATTTTGCCCTTGTAAACTTACATATATCAATAAATTACATCCTCCTTGGCAACAATAATTAAAGAATCAATACTGTGGCTACAAGATGGTTCAATTATTCCGTAATCCAGCATAATGTTTATTTGTTCTAAGACTTCACTAGCATATTTAAGTTGAATGGGGTACTTACCTCCCACAAATTATGAATGGTCATGTACTACAAATTTATGTTCATATACGTGTTCTTCCTCACTTACCACTAAATACCTCTCGATGCTTACCTAACATCGCACACAATTACTCCTCCTGTAATTTACTCAAATTACCTCACGTCACTGCCTCATACCGACTATCCCTCAGATCCTGGTCGTTATAGACACCTGACACACTTCAACACATTTCCTCTCACTAGGAACACCTTCACTTACCTCTCATATATCTTTAAAGAACACACGTTACCAACACACTTACCTCAGACCATCATAATTAACACATACTTTTTTGCTAGTTTCCTCATAGAACAAACACACACCACCTAAATTAAAGTCTACTCTACTTCCATGATTTGCAACCAAGACAGCTCCTAAAATCACTGAATACACAAGATCTGGTACAACAAGGCATGGCTGAAACTTACAATCGTCTTCTATCGTGATTACTACCGCTATCATCTTATTTACTCACTGTGACTTACCCAACGGCTGTTATAAGATCTGATAGTACCTTCTTCATATCACAATTTCCATCATCGGAGTTACTATCTCACTACTTACGTCATATTCTCGGCATTACAAGTACTTACATCACTTAACAGAACACTTCTTACGTCTACCTTACTACTACTATTAATTACTTCATTACCTATGACTATGTCATTACTTAAATATCTCACTTAACATTACTTAGGTCACAATCACACTACTCTTAAATCTACTTTCACTACATAACTACTTATACTAAATACCTGTTCATCTTCTACCTTCAACCTGTTCACTTAATTTACCCGATTCCCTGTGAATCTGAAGTACTATGGCTCGATAACGACACCTGGATAACATTCATATTCGCCTTATCATAATCCCTCTGATAACTCAAATCCGTACGCCTCCCATCTTCCGATTCTCTCTGATTACTCCTCTGACCCCTATCACCATCAACACAACTATTAATCCTCTGCGGATCATGATCACTACCTCTTCTCTGATACACGGCTAACATTTTCCCCCCTCTCTCTACTATACTACTTTTACCAGACATCATGCGCTCTCTCTCGCGCGCGCGCGCCCTTGCACACATTCTTCCCAAAGCCTATCAATGAACACTTTAATCTCTTCTAAATCAGACATATTATCCCAGTACACTCGAAACCATATTCTACTTTCACCGATAAAAACATTAGACAAAATTTCCAGCACGTACTCCCATTCAATAATATTATTCCTCAACTTGCAAATCTTTTCTCAACTACTTTTACAAATTATATCGAATTAAACTGTTTTCCAGAAAACTTGGTTAAATCACAATCCCTACTGAACAAACCACTCGCTATTACTACTTCTCTCGCCGTCTCACCTGTACCTTTCTGCCGTATCACTCCCTGGTAGTTCACAACTTCTTCTTCTTCCGCTGCTCTCTCAGCATTTTCTTCCACTATTCTCACGTCTTCCTGCAATTCTTCCTCTCTCTCTTTCACCTGCTGTGATAGCGTTTCCCGTTCGTTCCGTAGTTCAGTGACCTCGACAAGTTTGCTTTCAATCTGTTCAATTCTACTAATCTGTTCCCCCTTCTCCTCCCCAACTACATTGCAAATCTTGTCCAATCTTTTCTCGACTACCTCATGAATTTCTTCCCGATTACTAGATATTTCTGACAACTTAATAATTACCGGTACGATCCTGTTACTGTCCTCTGTACATATTTCCTTGACTTGCTCGGTCTGAATATGAATACTCCTCCGATTCAACTTCATTTCACCTTCAATTTCAACACACTCTTCATCTGACTTACTTTCTAACTTACATGTTTGCTCTGTTACCTCTATTATCTTAGAATCTATTTTAGAATTTAGTGATTCACTTAACCTATCTAATTTATAATTAATCGCATTAAAACGTTCGTTACAACTACCAATGATTTCTTCCGTCTGTTTATTATTTTCATTACTAGTATCAATCTTTTCCTCCATTCTTTTCTGACTATTTTCACTGAGCTCGGTCATTCTGGCCATGAACAAATTAAAAAAATCTTGGTTCATTCCCCCCGCGATTTCCTTTTGAGTTTCAGTGTGCTTTTCAATTTCTGCACTTTCCTGAATTTCCTCAGAAGCTTCTATCGTATTCACCTGTTCCCTACTCTGAATTTCACCTTGGATGTCCGCAGAAGCAATGACCTCGTCGTCACATGACTTGTTATTGTCTTCCTTGTCCATCATTGGTTCACTAGTGATAGTACGCGATCTCACATTAATTTCCCTCTTCAAATCCCTTGACATATCCCCAAAATACAAATATATCTCACAAAGTTACACTCCTAACATTTAAGGTAATAATTCCGTTGGCTTAAATGTGCATACTCTTCCCAAATGAACCTATGATATGCTGTCATTCAGAACAAATTCTGAATTTATTCGTTCACCACGTTGCGTCGACACATTGTGAGTTTCCTAACTCGCTGACTAACTTTCAAACATATATATAAAACTGGATTTATATTGAAAATTATTAATATCTGCATTTAACATGGAAATTATGAAAATTAACATTCATTAAATAAAATACACACTCGTCGGACCCTGTACTCACACTTACTTGTCACCTGCTTACTTACACATACGTTATTTGAAGGGCGCCAGCTACCACTCAGTGCAGCAATAATAGAATGAGACTCTTGACTATCTCTAGGGTGTGGGGTAATAAGCTTACTTTTGACAACATACCATATAAGTTCTGGGTAAAGGAGATTGGCGTTCGGTTTCCCCATTAATGTTGAGGTTAAGATATTTTACTGTCAATGAAATGAAACTATGAATTCGTTTGATAGAACAATATATATTCTTTAAATAATATATCAAAAAATAGTGAGTCTTGTTGCGATAAAACAGATGAGAATATGAAATTATGACATTGCAATTGAAAGAAACTAGGCATGAATTTGAATTCTTCTTGACCGGACATTTAACAATTTATACGAAATATTTCCCTCACTGATTCACTTGACTGTACCTTCAACACTTTTAGTGTAATTACGACGTATTCCTTTGATCTGGTGTTTACTGTAGATGTGTCACGCCTAACTTGGTGATACATCCTTGTGACTGCTTCTTCTCCATATCATCTGACTTCTTTGTAAGTCAATATGGTATTACCTCTTGGCAGGTCCAGGGTTGCCCTCTCTGACTCCATGGTAAGCCTTGCGTCCGTGTCTTCAACTAAGTGACGGACCAACCTTTTGGTCTCACTCTCTCAATGACCAATAATTAGTGGCTCACTGAGTCTTCACCATCTCTCGTTCACACTCGTTGACTGACCAACTAAGGCCTCTTGATCTAGTAGACTTCTTCACTGTACTGCATCCGTATAACTAATGACTGACGCTACAGTATGCACCCACCTTATATAGACATTGGTTGACACAGCTACGTAATCTCCAGAAATAACAATGACATACTCCCACCTACGCGACAGATATTACATACAGTGGTGAAATAGCCCTGGGGCGGCCGACTCTCTGAGCGCATATCTAAATAAATACGATGACGTAGCCATGGCGTGGCAATGACTTGGCAGAATCGCCAGTAGAATAACAATATAACGACGTCACATCCAATCTGTGATATATACAACAATTCTCACTGTACAGGTATTGAGTGTTATTCTACACATACGTATATATGCATACATCTAAGTACAATCTTGCAAGCAACAGGCATTGCAAAATTGAATTAAATAAGACTGATAATTACAATAATAGTAACAATATCACAGATAACATAATAATAATACTGACATGATAATAATAATGATAATAATAATAATAATAATAATAATAATAATAATAATAATAATAATAATAAAATACAGATAAAATCATACAATAATAAAAATACAGACATCATCTTGTAACGGGATTTGAACCGTTACACTGCGTCTTTTGCTTTGTAGCATTTGTTAAGAAACATCATTTGTTATTTTATCGGCAGGATCCCCGAATGAATCAATATTTTTCGTAAAAATGCCAACAGCATTCCCTATTTCGATTGCATCTGTCGATCTTTCTTGTAGCTGGGAGTACAAAATCAATCACCATCAGTCACTACTGATCTGTATCTAGGGCAGTTTCCCAGGTGGCAGATTCCGTATCTGTTGTTTTCCTAGCCTTTTCTTAAATGGTTTCAAAGAAATTGGAAATTTATTGAACATTGCCCTTGGTAAGTCATTCCAATCCCTATCTCCCTTCCTATAAACGAACATTTGACCAAATTTGTCCTCTTGAATTCCAACTTTATCTTCAAATTGTGATATCCCACGCTTTTAAAGACACCACTCAAACTTATTCGTCTACTAATGTCATTCCACGTCATCTCTCCTCTGACAGCTCGGAACATACCACTCATTCGAGCAGGTCGTCTTCTTTCTCCCATGTCTTCCCAGCCCAAACTTTGCAACATTTTTGTAACCTTACTCTTTTTTGTCGAAAATCACCCAGAACAAATCGAGCTGTTTCCTTTGGATGTTTTTTCCTGTTATTAAATCAAGAAATCCTGGTGAGGGTCCCATACACTGGAACCATACTCTATTTGGGGTCTTACCAGAGACTTGTATGCCCTCTTCTAAACACCCTCATAACCACGTGCAGATATCTGTACCCCTTATTTACAATCCCATTTATGTGATTACCCCAATGAAGATCTCCTTAAATTAACACCTAGGTACTTACTGTGATCCCCATAAGGAACTTTCACCCCATCAACGCAGTAATTAAAACTGTGAGGACTTTTCCTATTTGTGAAACTCACAACCTGAATGTTAACCCCGTTTATCATCATACCATTGCCTGCTGTCAATCTGACGTTATCGAAGTCATTTTGCAGTTGCTCACAATCTTGTAACTTATGTAATACTCTATACGGCCCCGTGGTGTAGGGATAGCGTGCCTGCCTCTTACCCGAAGGCTTCGGGTTCGATTCCCGGCCAGGTCAGGGATTTTTACCTGGACGTGAGGGCTGGTTTGAGGTCCACTCAACTACGTGTTTAGAATTGAGGAGCTATCTGACGGTGAGATAGCGGCTCCGGTCTAGAAAGCCAAGAATAACGGCCGAGAGGATTCGTCGTGCTGACCACACGACACCTCGTAATCTACAGGCCTTCGGGTTGAGCAGCGGTCGCTTGGTAGGCCAAAGCCCTTCAAGGGCTGTAGTGTCATGGGGTTTGGTTTGGTTTGGTTTACATAATAACTTCATCCGCAAAAAGCCTTATCACTGATTCCACTTCTTTACTCAAATCATTTATATGTATATAAGAAATAGGTAGTTATTTCAGGGCCAGATAAAGCTTCGCCTACTCTAATTCTCTAAGATATATGTTCTAGAAATATAGCAAAATATCCACATCATTATTCTGTGAAAGGACAGCTAAAATAAGAACTCTTCGTCCTCCCAATTGTTCTTCTTGAATTCTCCTTATAAATTTCGACTTCTCCATCGCCAGAAAGAATTGCAACAAAGCATCTTTGTTTTCATAAACGACACTGACGGTTCTAGACTTGAAGTTCCATCTTGTTGATGAACATTCTGGAATTAATCGTGCCAGTACTTTTTCCAAGTCTGCTGGACGTTGAGGCAATCTGGAAAAGAATACAGGAAATGCAGATAGGCTGCAAAATATACGATCGGGAGAGTTGGCCGTGCGGTTAGAGCTTGCATCCGGGAGATAGTGGGTTCGAATCCCACTGTCGGCAGCCCTGAATATGGTTTCCGTGGTTTCCCATTTTCACACCAGGCAAATGCTGGGGCTGTACCTTAATTAAGACCATGGCCGCTTCCTTCCAACTCCTGGGCCTTTCCTATCCCTTCGTCGCCATAAGACCTATCTGTGTCGGTGTGGCGTAAAACCACTAGCAAAACAAAAAAAGAAAGCAAAATATACGTGCGCAGCTTTATTTTGAGTGACCACGTGTCCCAGTACGAGGTTGAGCTGGTGGGTGTAGCAGTGAATGTAATTGGCTAGGTGATAGTGAGCTTTGATTTTCCTTTGAACTTCACCTCTTTCACCACTCATCACAGTTGCTCAATCGTAAGTTTTGGGCGATAATTTTCTCTGGAATACCACGAAAAGTACTATTGACCGTCTGCAGTATGCACTGAGACATTACATCTCTGGTTTTCCAATCTGGATTATAGAATCCCCAAAGTATTCCAAGTGGTTGGCCATTTAATACGTTGCCAATGTGTAGCTCTTCGGAGACGTCAGTAGTTCCATCTTCCATGACAGTGGTGCATTTAGTGTTATGCAATTCCTCCGGTATCTTTTCACGACAGACTTCCAGCTTACAGCCTAGCAATTCATTCTGGATGGTTTTTGTTGTGCCCTTATATACATTATTGGAGTCCATGTGTCCCTTAATGGCACTGTCTAAACTGCGCACGAAATCTGCTAATCCCAAAAATACTCCTGGATTTTCGGATACTGCAGACTCATAATAACCACGTAAAGCTAGTCCGAATGTCCCACAACATGTATATAATCAAGTATTTTAGACAAAATATAACTGTTCTTCTCTATTTCTGCATTATGTCTCTCCGCAGTGTCGTGATATGCCCTCTTAAGTTGTGTTGGAATGTTCACATTTCCTACAGCACTCAGGCCCACTACATTATTGATGTGTTTTCTATTCGAGAATGCTTCATCGTATAGGCCTGTTCATTTAAATGCCCCAGATCCTTCACGCCTTCCGTGTCCCAGATATAATTATTTCCAAATAAGACGCAAGGAAAACAAAACAAAGCATTGCTTACATCACAGCCACATATCCAACTAATACTGCCGTAAACTGTACAATTAAAATACCTGATATAACTGGAATGTTTCCCTCTCGAAGCCTTCTGAGTTAAATTTAAGACTGGAGTTGGACGACCTATAATTCTTATGTACACTTTTTCTTCTAATGTTCTCCTAGAAAATAGTTCATTTATCAAACTGTCCACACTATTAATGCTGTAGACTCAATTTCAAACTTACCAGTACATAAGTACAAGTAGAATCGCGGGAATATAGATCCTCACTAATAACACTAGTTTAATTTCACTTTGCATACACTGCAGTGGATAAATATTGGTATAAATCTCCGTATGAACTTTAGTACTACATAGTGAAAGAAAAATACGCACCAGCTATATAGCCGCGAGATAAAAAATCGCACAATGCAACTGAAATGCTGCCAACTGAATCAATGAGACCTCCCCTGTTACCAGCTTAAATTACATTCGAATGCGGGATAACATTTAGGGTCAGTCCAAGATTCTTTGACTCGCCTACGAATTTCTGGCCAGTATCCACTATTTGGGAGATAGCAGGTTCGAACCCCACTGTCGGCAGCGCTGAAGATGTTTTTCCGTGGTTTCCCATTTTCACACCAGGAAAATGCTGGGGCTGTAACCTAATTAAGGCCACGGCCGATTCCTTCCCATTCCTAGCCCTTTCCTGTCCTATCGTTGCCATAAGACTTGTCTGTGTCGGTGCGACGTAAACCAAGTTGAAAAAAAAAAAGAATTTCTTAGTTTTGACACAAAAGGAAGATGTATATTTCAATAAGCATTGGTTCGTTACCTTAACAACAACATTACGTTTGAGACAGATTGCCCCCACTTTCGCTTTACCTTTGAGCAAGGTCTGTCTAGGGAGGTCAAGTCACGAATGCTACTTATGGAGCCGCCATATTGGGTCTTTAAGCGAGCGTAACCAAAGGCCAATGTATTCGAATTTAGAGGATTTCGGTACCGTACATTGAAATAAAAACAAAATACCAACCCATTTTGATAAAGAATTTAATTGGGCATCTCCTGGCCATGTATATATAATTGTATAACACTTAAATGATACGAATACGTTCACAGCTGTTTGAATAGGAAGATAATTAACAGAGCCTGAAATTCTATTTTTTTTCTTTTATGAGAAACAAGAATCAACAGAAAAGCTCATGTTCTTCTCTTTTATTTCCTTACAACTTGGTCTTACTGTGTTTCTTATTAATATGATCTGTCAAATACGTAATCTTATTGACAGAAACATAGAAATCTGTGCAGCAACTGTGTCATATTATGATTACCGGTATATGAAATACTGAACTTGAAGTACTGTATTTAAAGTACTAAACGACGGTTGTAATAAATTACCTTCAGCGTTTTCTTTATTAAGAGAGTAATTTCCGATACTGCGTTTCTAAAAGGTTACCCCAGTATGTTGACAAACTATGAATGCCTCTTGAGTTGAGTGCATTAAATTATGTATGGTAACTGTTGTTATCCATTCGTGTGGTATTTCTGTCGGTTCTAAGGCAAAAATATTCTGCACGTAAACAGCAAGAGTGATGTTCTTAGCTACTCTTAACTAGTTTATTGATAACCCATGCAGCTATATAGTACAAAATGGTGGTGGTGATTATTGTTTTAAGAGGAAGTACAACTGGACAACCATCCTCTATAAACACTAATCAGAAGAAAACAAATGGAAGGGGACCACAACTTCGAAAAATGAAGGTATCGGCAAAAGAAAGATGAAGGTCACAAAGTGCGTGGAAATGAAAAACTTCCTAGGCCTCGAATGCGCTAATGCCGTCGAGGTCGGAAAAGAACAACTGTTGACCAGGGGATGTTGGATGAGCTAGAATAGTGAAAGCAATGTCAAGACTCAGCTAAGGGCCTCGTAGTCACAACCCAAAATAGATTTCCCCCGTGGGTGGGGCAATAGAACAACAACCACGGTATCCCCTGCCTGTCATAAGAGGCGACTGAAAGGGGCGTCAGGCTCTCCTAACCAGTGAGCGTGAGTTGGTGACCATATAATAATAATAATAATAATAATAATAATAATAATAATAATAATAATAATAATAATAATAATGATAATAATGGTTAAGAAAATTAAAGCCATTGGTAGACACGATTTCATAAGAAATAGAAATTCAGTCACTATTAAGTTGAGTTAACCTAGGTTAGACTATTTTAAGGATTACATTAGGATATTATGTTAGGCTACGGTACATTAAATTACATTAGTTGCTTAGTGCGAGTGAAGCGAGTGTTGTGATCTTTAAGTATTTGTCGAGCCATATAATGTACTCTATAGAGCATTTAAGATGAATGAAATTTAGCTGTAAATAATAACTATACTACAGTATAACACTGCTGTTATCAATACAATTGTTGTAATGATCGCAGGCTGGACATAAATTGTTGATTTGAAGTGATAGGCCTATTGTTTGTTGTAATTATAATTGGTAACTGAACAGGAACAAGCATTTCAAATATCCGTGAAACATTTCTACGTTGCATGTAGGGTTAGAATGATAGTCTGTAGTTTACATGAAAAGGAATGGAATGAAATGGCGTTTGGCTTTTAGTGCCAGGAGCGTCTGAGGACAAGTTCGGCTCGCCAGGTGCAGGTCTTTTGATCTGACATCCGTAGGCGACCTGCGCGTCGTGATGAGGATGAAATGAGGATGAAGACGACAAATACACCCAGCTCCCGTGCCAGCGAAATTGACCAATTATGGTTAAAATTCCTGAACCTGCCGAGAATCGAACCTGGAACCCCTGTGACCAAAGGCCAGCACACTAACCATTTAGCCATGAAGCCGGACACATGAAAAGGAAATTTTCATAAACATCAATACTAGTATTACACATTTCCTGTTACTTGTCTTGCTTGTTTTGAAAGACAATTCTCTTTCTTTGGGAGGTTTCCTATTATTTGTCAAAGACTTAGGTGGATTAGGGACTTTGAAAATTGTTGGGATGGAATTCCACTCGAGTAGTTTCCGTCCATCTGCCCTCTTTAATTCAAATTGCGATTCTTCAAAATGATGCTAGAAGAAAATACACCGGACGAGTTGGCCGTGCGGTTAGAGGTGCGCGGCTGTGAGCTTGCATCCGGGAGATAGTGGGTTCGAACCCCACTGTCGGCAGCCCTGAAGATGGTTTTCCGTGGTTTCCCATTTTCACACCAGGCAAATGCTGGGGCTGTACTTTAATTAAGGCCACGGCCGCTTCCTTCCAACTCCTAGGCCTTTCCTCTCCCATCGTCGCCATAAGACCTATCTGTGTCGGTGCGACGTAAAGCCACTAGCAAAAAAACAAAAACATAATAAGACCTATAAATATAAAACATCTTCATATAAACATACTGTTATTCAGGAATAATACGAATGTATTTCACTAACCTCGCACAAGAAGCAACTATCTGTAGGTTGCCATTTGTCACGCCTACAGTTTTGTACCCACTGAGCTCTCCTTTGCTTATCTCTCGGGAAGCGAAACACTCTAATTCCGTCAGTTATCTTATTTTGACAACTTGGTGCGGCGTAGTATCCCGTTTTCCTTCAAAATACAAGTAATAACTCACATCATTACATCGGGCGCGCCAACGTAACAACGATATTTGAGACCCAATATGGCCGCCACCGCAAAGGATTGTGGTAGCGTGACCAGACCTCCCTAGACAGACCTTGCCTTTGGGCACAGACGCTGCTACTCTCTAGCGGCAGAATCACAACTTTCAACATCAGGGTAGCAGGAGGCACAGGGTAGTGCTACCTTCTTGCGGGAGGGGAAGTAACTATAGACGGGATCAATGAAAGTTGATCACGGTTTACAGTGTACTTCGCCGGCTGAGGTTTTGCAAGTTTGGCTGCGCCTGTGCATCGCTTCCTTCATGTTAAAGACCAGAGCTCATTTCACATGAGCACGGGCAAGTTCCCCAGGAGAACAGAACTAGGTGTTTGACCGATCTCGTCTTTTTTTTCACAAAACACAAATTATCCCGTACTCAAAACAAAGAAAAGGCACCAAGATAATTATTGTACTTAATATAGATAATTCCTTACAGTTCCAAGCTACGTACTGGAGCCCGGTAGCACGTATTGACAGACCGCCACTCATAGTAAAGTTTCTCGATATCTCATTAAATGTAGTTACCAAAAGGATAGTCACATGACTGCCTAATAAACTGCTAAGATTTCACCATAGCCCCATGGCTGTCGATATTTTATGAATGAATAAACATGTAACATGGCACGCTGCTGACGAATAGTATTTAATTTCGAATACACCAAAAGTGCTTCAAGAACAAGGTTGACTTCTTAGAATTGTAAGGTTAGAGTTGGTTAAAAAACAACGGTTGAACAATAGAGGTCAGACGTGAATGTAAATGCTGGGCAGTTTTTCAAAGTTAAGGTTAGAAGAGGACACCATTTTATCAATAGAAGTCAGACAACAAAGTGAAGAGTCAGACATAACTCGGGTGACTGTAGTCGCAAACCCAAATACACTAAAAGCATTGCAAGAACAAGGCTAATTTTTTAGAGAGGCAAGGTTAGGGTTAGAAGAGAACAACAGTTGATCAGTAGAGGTCAGACGTAAATGAAGAGTCAGGCACGGTTGCAAGGGTAAGGTGAGGAGAGAGCAACTTGATCAATAGAGGTCAGAAGAGGAAAAAAAACTCAGACATAGCTCGGGAGACTGTAGTCGCTAACCCACGCTCTCAAATTGAGATTGAAGTGAAGCAGTGCTAGGAAAAGACTGTTTATTCAGCTATACAACGGCCAATACAGTTAATAGCGTCTATGTTATAAAAACTTCGGTCCCCAATCATACATTGAGAGACAGACTTGAGTATACTAGATCGTTTAGACTTACCCTGCGTTTAGCTGTAGATTCACGTTTCAACGATCGAACTGCTATTCGAGCTACCTATGTATAACGTAGTAACTAAACAGGAGATTCGAATCGCTAACTACGCTAGAAAACACAAAAAATTAGTAAGAATAATATGCTGTGATATATATATCAAATCCCCACACCGGAGTTATTGCAGCATATTATTATTATTATTGTTATTATTATTATTATTATTATTATTATTATTATTATTATTATTATTATTATTATTATTATTATTATTATTATTATTATTATTATTATTATTATTATTATTATTATTATTATTATTATTGTACCGGGAGGTAAACCTCAACTCCACACATTCATAAGAAGCGCCTTAAGAAACTCTATCTATCAGACAAAACGTGAAACAGCTACTGCATGAAGTTGGGACATTAATCAGAAGATGTCACTACTGAATAACTGAGAAGATTGCCATTTCTAAGTTTCCTAAATTGATTGGATTTATTTTGTTTTGGTGTATATAGAAGTCTGAACTTTTCTCCATAGATGTCTCTACAAAAACTGAGGTAACGCACTCTGGTGCAAGGTGGAATAATTTGTTACTGAAAGAAATTTTGTGTTTGTGGGCTTTCTCACGGAAATTAACTTTCATTTATTTTATATTTCAAGGTTTGCAACACTTCCTTCTCTTCCCGCCAGCTGTGGTGTCTGGCCAATCAAATTTTTCTGTAATTAATTTTCAGCCTATCACAGGCTTCTTGTTGGTTTTTGGGTGTAACTTTTGATTCTGCCAATAAAAATGAGAGGGTGTGTCCGGATTTATTCCAGAATCCTCTCGAAAAATCCCCTCGGGTATATAAGCTGAGGCTTTTCTGGCTACCTTGTCTTATTGATCGTCGTCTTTCTGAGAGTGTGTGTTAAGACAGGAGGCGGGGTGCCTCATTCTTCGGCAGGCAGAACACCAGCCCAGGTAATGGCCACCAATGTTCTATCTTTGTAGCTGTCTCCGCAAACTTATCCGAGGGGAAGGTTCTAAACTTTAATTATGCAACCATCTCATTCTGAAATGTAATAGTCTTCCTTTCTAATGTAAACTTCATAAAAGTCTTTAACTGTAAATCGGGGATAGAGAGTGTTTTATCCTCTCGAGTTCCCCTTCAATTTATCGTGAGGTGACTACGATTTTGTAACTGTTTTTTCTTTTCCGTAAAGCATTAAATTAACCTTCATTCGAGTCACCTCAGTAGCTTGGGGATTAGCCCCTGTATCATCGGGCCGAGAGCCCAATTAGGATTTTATACTTAATTTTCTAGGAGCGCAAGGGTACGCCTCCATTCGTTTTGTGTTCGGGCCGGTAATTTAACCTTTTTTTTTTTTTTTTCACGAAGGCCCAGTAGGTTGCGTACTATACTGAAATTCAACTCAAGAGCTAAGGAAAACTATCCTTCCGCACGTGAGCACGTCCCCTGTTCCCCCTTTCTGTCTCCGTTCTCCATCTCTGCCACAACCAGCTTATTATTATTATTAACGCCGTGCGTCTATCTGACAAGTATTTCATTCTGAAATAGTGAAGTATCAAACGAAATCACATCCTTTCACATAGCTGTACTTTGATTACGTACTATACTATTTATTCCATTATTGACCATATAAAACCTACAGATTACTGACGAATACCGAGGCAAGAGAAGCAAGGTTTATTTTTATTTCATAATAATGCAATTTGTGTGAGGCACATGGAGACTTACAACATAAGTATACGATTCCGCTCTCGTGCAACGACTGTCAGTGGCAGTTTCTCACAGTCCAAAAGGCGGAAAAAAACACCTTTGAGTGAGATTGCAAAATACAACGTTCCCAGGAATGTTGTAAATATTGTAGTCTCGTCATTCGGAAGGTAAAAAAGAACTCATGATCCCCTCATGACAACATTTCTTCACGTAGAGGGCGGTTACGAATATGAAGCAAAGTACAAATTATTATTATTATTATTATTATTATTATTATTATTATTATTATTATTATTATTATTATTATTATTATCGAATACGCCAAGGATCCTATGCATATACCGTGTTAAGGCCCTTCCTGTTTTATTTCGGCGAGTGCATAGTTTGAACTGAGCTGACACATCGACCTTTCGCTGGAGACTTGGATTTTCCCTGGAGTTTATATTCCAAGCGAGCGGCGTAAACACTGTACACAGAAACGCCGGTCAGCTGCGCGGTCTTTTTCACGTCTTCCACTGTCCACAGCGGATTCTCATCTCGTAGGCTACTGTAAACGTTTAAAACAATTTGGTTTAGATTTCCTACTTAATTTTTCTCCAATTTTGTTAGCATTAAAGTATATCACAGGGGACTCAAGCGTCACAGCATCACACACGTCTTGCTCACAGCTGGCAGGCATTATGAATACTGAACATGCTGTTGCAACCAGTATGGACAACAGTTTTCTTGGTTCCATCTTCAACGTCGCACATATTATGCGACCTTATCAGCAATGGAATGAAGTCGAACAAAGCTTACTAAGTACACAGTGCAATAAGATATCAATAACATATTAAATAATTATTATTTCTCTATATACACCACTGAGGATAATAACTATTCATAGCCATCTACGGATGAACTATAAGAGTTGGTAACGAACTCGAGTAACATACAACCTGTGATATATTTTCCATATTTATACGGGGCACAAATTTTTAATTTGTCAAGTCAGTTCACCAGAATATCTAACCAAACTGAAGGAAGCTTCTGACTTCAGGAAAAAGTAATAACAAACCTAGGGAACTATTTGGCGCTGCGGAAGCCTTTTCACCGACCGGAAGTCTGACTAACATCAAAGGAACCGCTAAGGTCTTGAATTGACTCTCACTATAGTTACCCCCGTGTACTGAATAGTAAAATTGCAAGTTGGGCCTAGAGAGGCCAGAGATTGGTAAGATTTTGTAAGAAATTGGGAGCGCAGTCTCCTTGGTTAATGTTGGAGAGCATGTAAGCTCTTTTCTGTGATTGCTGTAATATCGAGGGTGCCTTTGGAAGGCTGATTTGTAACCGCTGGAGCAAGGTGCTCTTAAACGGTGTTTTGGGAGATAGTGCCAAAGGGCGAATTCCACATGTGGAAAATTGTAAATTTGGAGCCTGTAGCTCAAAACTTGTAAACTACCTACCCTTGGGTTTTCTATTTTGTATCTCTATTGCTATTTTGTACTTGATTACCAGTACCTGAAAATATTGTTTGTTAAGTTTGAGATTCTAAAAGAAATATAACTTTTATTTAAAATTTTAAATTCATTTTTCATATCGTAGTGAGACCCATTTAAGCCCACACATTCTTTCACCTCTCTGCGTTCCACAAATACCCCGGAACAATTATTATTATTATTATTATTATTATTATTATTATTATTATTATTATTATTATTATTATTATTAATCCCCTTATTAATAATTTATTTGTGTATTACGGGAATAATATTTGAAGCTGAAAGGTCTACATGTCAGATATTAGTAATTCGATGGGAAGCTATCAATATTAATGGGGCTTATGGAAGAAAGAAAGTAGAACTGGCTGAGTCAGCAAAGAGGATGCATCTGGACGTGCCAGGAGTAAGTGATATTCGGTTAAGGGGAGATAACGAGGAAGAGATAGGAGATTATAAAGTGTACTTGATGAGTGTTAGAAAGGGAAGGGCAGAGTATGGGGTAGGGCCGTTTATCAGGAATATCATTACACGCAACATAGTTTCTGTTAGCCATAAAAACGAGCGAATAATGTGGGTAGATTTGGCTGTTGGAGGAATTAGGACGAGAATTATCTCAGTGTATTCACCATATGACTGTGCAGAAGATGAGGATAGAGATGACAAGTTTCATGAAGCATTGAGTGATATCATAGTCAGGGTCAACAGCAAGGAGAGGATAGTGCCAAAGGGCGATTTCAATGCGAGAGTTGGAAATAGAATTCAAGGATACGAAAGGGTGATTGGTAAATGAAGGGAAGATATTGAAGCTAATGGGAATTGGGACTTCCGTGAATTGAATTGGCGTATGGCTTTTTTAGTGCCGGGAGTGTCCAAGGACATGTTCGGCTCGCCGGGTGTAGGTCTTTTGATTTGACTCCCGTAGACGACATGCGCGTCTTGATGAGGATGAAATGATGATGAAGACGACACATACACCCAGCCCCCGTGCCAGCGAAATTAACCAATGTTGGTTAAAATTCCCGACCCTGCAGGGAATCGAACCCGGGACGCCTTGAACAGAGGCCAGCACGCTAACCATTTAGCCATTGAGCCGGACGGGACTTCCGTGCTAGAAGGGTTTAGCAGTTAAGAATACATTCTTCAAGCATGAGACTATTTACCACTAAACATGGGAGGCTAGGGGTACCAGATTCATAATAGACTACATCTTAACCGACTTCGAAATCAGGAAGTCTGTTAGGAATGTACTAGTTTCCCGGGGATATTTCGATCATACAGACCGCTATCATCTGTAGTGAACTAAGTATCTCCAGGCCTACGATAGAGATAGTGAAATCGGTCTGCAAACGAATAAGGGTAGAAAATCTCCAGGACGAGGAAATTAGAAAGAAGTACATGGATATGATTAGTGAGAAGTTTCGAACAGTAGACAGAAATCAGGTTGAGGATATAGAAAGAGAATGGGTGGCATACAGGGATGCTGTAGTAGACACTTCTAGACACAGCAAGGGAATGCCTAGGAAAAACTGTGTGTAAAGATGGGAAAAAGCGAACATCTTGGTGGAATGATGAAGTGAGAGCAGCTTGTAAACGTAAAACAAAGGCTTATCAGAAATGGCTCCAAAAAGGGGCGATGCAGACACGAAATTGTACGTGGATGAATGAAACACAGCGAAACAAATAGTTGTTGAATCTAAAACGAAGTCGTGGGAATATTTTGGTAATAACCCGGAAAGGCTAGGTTAAGCAGCAGGGAAACCTTTCTGGACAGTAATAGAGAATCTGAAGAAGGGAGGGAAAAAGGAAATGAACAGTGTTTTGGGTATTTCAGGTAAACTCATAATAGACCCCAGGGAATCACTGGAAATGTGGCGGGAATATTTTGAACATCTTCTGAACGTAAAAGGAAATCTTCCTGGTGGTGTTGCGAACAACCAAGCTCACGGGGAGGAGGAAAATGATGTTGGTGAAATTACGTTTTAGGAAGTGGAAATGGTGGTAATTAAACTCCATTGTCATAAAGCGGCAGGGATAGATGAAATATGACCTGAAATAGTGAAGTATAGTGGGAAGACAGGAATGAAATGGCCTCATAGAGTAGTAAGATTAGCATGGAGTGTTGGTAAGGTACCTTCAGATTTCACAAAAGCTGTAAATGCACCTATCTATAAGCAAGGGAACAGGACGGATTGCAACAACTATCAAGGTACCGCATTGATTAGTATACCAGGCAAAGTATTCACTGGAATCTTGGAAGGGAGCGCGCGATCAGTGGTTGAGAGGAAGTGGATGAAAACCAGTGTGATTTCGGACCACAGAGGGGCTGTCAGGATAAGAATTTAAGTATGCGCCAGGTAATTGAAAAATGTTATGAGAGGAATAGACAGTTGTGTTTATGTTTCGTCGATCTAGAGAAAGCATATGACACACGGGCGTAACCAAGGGGGAGGCCCAGGGGGGCCAGCCCCCCCCCAAAAAAATGTTTCCTGAAACTAGAGCGAGGATCAGCAGTTGTTTTACGTTCCGTACGACCAACTTAAGAACTTACGCCGAAATGTTAAATTAACGTAGCGACAAAGAATCTACTACCAAGGCTGCATAGGGCCATACATAATTCTCCATATTTGTACTGCTTGAATGGAAGGAAAACACTTAGGATTGTGATGCGCTGGGATATTTTCCTGTAGAGGCCGCGGTATTGGGAATGTAACCGTGTGTTGACAAACTTCAAGACATGAGGAAAGGGCCAATTAGCAAGGGATTACTCAGTAGGGGGCCAGAACGTGATCACCGAGATAACGGGGGCCACGGCCATAAACAGTTGCAAACTACAACATCGTGTCACCTTTTACACATCGGTTCCCGGAAACAACAATGTCCTAGGGATCCTCGGGTTGTACCGTGGTTGAGAGATGTGCTGTGTTTAAGTTGCATCGTTGGGAAGACTGTGACAGGATTGTGAGCTGCACATAGTTCCTCACTTTGTGCCATATAAGCAACTTTCTTTAAGAGGGTCCGTTTTGTCACTGAGAAGTCAGAACTATGTGCATCCTTGGTAAGTTATGAAAAAAAAATTTAAAATTCTAACAGTAGCAAGACAATCGCTGATGCGTACCTAAGTTCCATAGGCAGGCCTATATATTTTGTCAAATGCCCGGGAACGGATTGGAACCTCAAATGGCACCATCAAAAGTGCGGGTAACTATTTTGTAATTGGCGGGCATGACAACTCAGTTCCAATGGTTCTATATTCTCATCAGGACGGCCCAGGCTTGAATCTCAGTCGATGCATGAAACATTTTTAAAATGAGAAGTCACGTTCTATTGATACGGATTCTACCTACAACACTAGATCCCGTCCCTTACTTTTCTTTATACTTTTGAGCCATGATCGCATCATTTATGGTGGTCTATTTTGAGATCCAACCATTCTTCGGGCTTACCGTGTACCTTAAATGGTGAGTGGGTGCAGTGGCATACCCAAAAAGTAATTTCAGGCCAGTAGCGTGGATACAAATTTTCCTTGGAAGGGGTTGTGAAAAGATTGTTCAAATTTTATTTAGAATTTGCTTTACGTCGGACCGTAGGTTTTATGGCGACGATGGTAAAGGAAAAGGCTAAGAGTGGGAAGGAAGCGGCCGTGACCTTACCTAAGGTACAGCCCCAGCATTTGCCTGGTGTGAAAATGGAAATCACGGAAAACCATCTTAAGGCTGTCGACAGTGGGGTTTGAACGCACTATCTCCCGGATGCAAGCACACAGCTGTGCGCCCTAACAGCACGGCCAACTCGCCCGGAGGATATGAAAAGAAAGCCGGTCCTACCGGGTGCGTGGACGGATCTTCAGTAGATATTGATGGTTTTGATTGTTTTTATGTACAATCGTAGCTTCTGTACTCTTAACATAAACAGGCTGCATTATTGAAACTGTTCGTAAAATTGGTAATATCGTTCTTCGTTTGTGAGGAAGTAGAACCTTCATTTAATTTGTCTTCTTAAAAAAAGGAGTCATTTTCGTACTACGCCCCGTGAAGGTGACTACCTTCCAGGTCGTAGATATTTCAGTTACGTGAGATTCAAGGCCAATTCTAATGCACCTAAAAACAAGGCTGTATCTTCCCCATGCCATGCCTTTCTTAACTCTGTCAGTGCTGGGAATCGAATGCAGGATGCCTTAAGTCAAATTCTAAAATAAGGGGAACTAAAAGTAACCAGCTGACCCCGCAGTGTACCGGTAGCGTGTCTGCCTCTTACCGGAGGCCCCGGGCTCGATTCCCGTCCATGTCAGGGTTTCTTACCTGGATCTGAGGGCTGGTTCTGAGGTACACTCAGCCCACGTGTTTATAATTGAGAAGCTATCTGACGGTGAGATGGCGACCACGGTCTAGAAAGCCAAGCATAACCCCCATTAATTGGTTTTCCAAAGACAAAACAATGCGTGTTTCTTTATTTTTAAGGGAGATCCCAAACACCAATTTTCAAGTCTGTAATATCTTCAGGTTCTGAAATACAAGTAGCCTCATTAAAGGCATTCACCCCCTTTTTCACCCTTTTCCACCCTTCCTATTGGGATTTTCCGAAAACAAAAAATACGTGTTTCTTTACTTTTAAAGGAGATTCCAAATACCAATTTTCAGGTCTGTAATACCTTCAGGTTCTGAAATATAAGTAGCCTCCTTAAAGGCATTCAACCCCTTTTTCGCCCTTTTCCAGCCTTCCTATTGGGATTTTTCGAAAACAAAAAATACCTATTCCTTCAGTTTTAAAGGAGATTCTAAATACCAATTTTTACATCTATAAACTTTAAAAGTTTTGAGATATAGATACACTCATTTAAAAAATCATCCCCTTTTCACCCCCCCATTAATTGGTTTTCCAAAAACGGAAAAATACCTGTTTCTTTACTTTTAAAGGAGATTCTAAATACCAATTTTTACATCTATAAACTTTAAAAGTTTTGAGATATAGATACACTCATTTAAAAATCATCCCCTTTTCACCCCCCCCCCATTAATTGGTTTTCCGAAAGTAAAAACACACGTTTGTTTATTTTTAAAGGAGATTCTAAATACCAATTTTTACATCTATAGACTTTAATAGTTTTGAGATATAGATACACTCATTTTAAAAAATTACCCCCTTTTCACCCCCCTATTAATTGGTATTCCAAAGAAACAAATACGTGTTTCTTTATTTTTGAAGGAGAACTTAAACACCAATTTTCAAGTCTGTAATATCTTCAGGTTCTGAAATATAAGTAGCCTCATTAAAGGCATTCAACCCTTTTTTCACCCTTTTCCACCCTTCCTATTGGGATTTTCCGAAAACAAAAAATACGTATTTCTTTATTTTTAAAGGAGATTCTAAACATCAATTTTTACATCTATAAACTTTAAAAGTTTTGAGATATAGATCAACTCATTTTAAAAATTCACCCCCTTTTCACCCCCCTCTAATTGGATTTTCAAAAAACAAAAAATACGTGTTTCTTCATTTTTAAAGGAGATCACAAACAACAATTTTCAGGTCAGTAATATCTTCAGTTTCTGAGATGTAAGTATCCTCATTAAAGGTTTTCAACCCATTTTTCACCCCTTTTCACTCCTCCTATTGGGATTTACCGAAAACAAAGAAATACGTGTTTCCTTAATTATAAAGAAGATCCTAAATATCAATTTTTACATCTGTAAACTTTCAAAGTTTTGAGATATAGGTACACTCATTTTAAAATTTCACCCCCCTTTTCACCCCCTTAGCGACGGAATATCTAAAAATCCTCTCTTAGCGAGCACCTACATCGTAATATGAATCTATGCCCAAAATTTCATTTCTTTATGTCCAGCGGTTTTGGCTCGGCGATGATGAATCAGTCAGTCAGTCAGTCAGTCAGTCAGTCAGGACAAGTTATTTTATACATATAGACTAGCAAGATACCCGTGCTTCGCTACGGTATTATACTGAAATTTATAATTGAATGCTTATTGTTTTAGATATATAACCCGCCGAAATTCGCGATCTGACTCGTTTTCTGCGAGAATCCGCCAAAATTCCCGATCTGACTCGTTTTCTCTTATTTTACGGCAGGTTTCCTCCCATTTTTCAATCTTCCTTTCCAGCAATCGAGTTCGTACTTCCCGGGCTAGGCTCAGGTATTCTTCCCGGCCAGTTGTGTACGTAAATCTTTGCCATCTTTTCCTATAATCGTTTTTAATATGGATAAAATCCTTCAGGAGATCCGGCGTGGTGTTATATTGGGTGCCTTGGCGGCACTGAACCGGCGGTCGGACTGCATTCTTAGTCATTACCCGTCCAGTAGCCGTTTCCAGCGCGGTCCGCACATTTGATGACGGTCCGGAACATTATTATCATTATTATTATTATTATTATTATGTGTTGCTGGAATGGCTGATGACCGGAAAACCGGAGAATCCGGAGAAAAACCTGTCCCGCCTCCGTTTTGTCCAGCACGAATGTCACATGGAGTGACCGGGATTTGAACCACGGAACCCAGTTGTGAGAGGCCGGCGCGCTGCTGCCTGAGCAACGGAGGATCCTTATAAGTACATTAATAAGAGTAAAATCAATTGGTCTCACCTCCTTCTACACCCTACCGCCGTTAAGTTTATTTACCACCCCCCCTCCCCCCCAAAAAAAATAATTAAAAGAAGGCTTGTTTCTATATGTTTAAGGGAGATTCCAAACACCAATGTTCACGTCTATTACCTTCAGTTTTGAGATATAAGTATCCCCATAAAAATACTTTCTTCACTTCATTTCACACTACTCCCCCCACCCCCCTAAGTGAATTTTCCAGCAAAAAATACTTGTTTCTTTAATAGTAAAGGATCCTCTAAATACCAATTATCACGACTCTAACTTCTTCAGTTTTTGATTTATGTGTCCTCATGAAAGGAATTCATCTCCTTTACACTCCCGCCCTCCAAGATGGTTTCCCCCCAAAACGCGTTTTTCTTTGTTTTTAAAGGAGATCCAAATACGAATTTTCACGTCTGTAACAACTTTAGTTTTTATTAGATGTATGTATTCTCATACAATTAAGACAATTAATTTTTCAATTCTTTCACCCCCCCCCCCAACCCTTCATGGGATTTTCCGAGAATACGTGTTTCTTTACTTTTAAAGCAGATTGCAAATATCAAATTTCACGTCTGTAACATCTTCATTTTTGAGATATCAGTAGCCTAATTAAAAGAATTCAACACCATTTTCAGTCACTTTAACCCCCCTCCGCCCAAGTGGTTTTCCGAAAACTAAAAATACACGTTTCTTTATGTTTAATAGAGATAAAAGATACCATTTATCACTTCTGTAACATGTTAAGTTTTTTTAGATATACTGTAAAAATTCTCATTTTAAAATTTCACCCCTTTTGAGTTCCCCTTAAGTGGAGTTTCCAAAAACAAATCACCTCTGTTTCTTTACATTTACAGGAGATTCCAAACACCCACTTTTTACGTCTGTAACATTTTACGTTTCCAAGATAATCTGTAGACATATTCTTTCAAAAAATTCACCCCAATTTGTCACTCCTGTTTAACCGCCATTAGTTGGATTTTCCAAAAACTAAAAAACGCGTTTCTTTATTTTTAAAGGAGATCCCATATACAAATTTTCAGTTCTGTAATATCCTTCGTTTCTGAGATATATGTATCCTCATTAAAGGCATTCAACCCATTTTTCACCCTTTTACACCCCTCCTATTAGGATTTACAGGAAACAAAAAAATACGTGTTCCTTTATTTTTAGAGGGGATTCTAACTACCAGTTTTTACATCTGTAAATTTTAAAGTTTTAAGTTGTAGACACACTCACTTTAAAAAATTCACCCCCCTTTTCACCCCCCCCCCATTATTTGGATTTTCAAAAAACGAAAAAATACGTATTTCTTTACATTTAAAGTAGATCCAAAATACAAATGTTCAGGTCTGTAATATCTTCAGGTTCTGAAATATAAGTAGACTCAATAAAGGCATTCGACCCATTATTCACCCATTTCCACCCTTCCTATTGGGATTTTCCGAAAACAAAATAATATGTGTTTCTTTATTATTAAAGGAGATTCTAAATACCAATTTTTACATCTATAAACTTTAAAAGTTTTGAGATATAGATACACTCATTTTAAAAAATCACCCCCTTTTCACCCCCCCATTAATTGGATTTTCCACAAACAAAAAAATACGTGTTTCTTTATTTTATAGGAGATCCCAAACACCAATTTTTTGGTCTGTAATATCTTCAGGTTCTGAAATATAAGTAGCCTCATTAAAGCCATTCAACCCATTTTTCACCCCTTTTCACTCCTCCTATTGCGATTTTCCGAAAACAAAAAAATACGTGTTTCTTTATTCTTAAAGGAGATTCTAAATACCAATTTTTACATCTATAACCTTTAAAAGTTTTGAGATATAGATACACTCATTTTAAAATATTACCCCCCTTTTCACCCCCCTTAATTGGGTTTTCCAGAAACAAAAAAATTAGTGCTCCTTTGTTTTTAAAGGAGATCCCAAACACCAATTTTCAGGTCTGTAATATCTTCAGTTTCTGAGATATAAGTAGCCTCATTAAAGGCATTCAACCCATTTTTCACCCCTTTTCACTCCTCCTATTGCGATTTTCCGAAAACAAAAAAATACGTGTTTCTTTATTCTTAAAGGAGATTCTAAATACCAATTTTTACATCAGCAAACTTTAAAAGTTTCGAGATATAGATTCACTCATTTTAAAAATTCACCCCCTTTTCACCCTCCCATTAATTGGATTTTCCAAAAACAAAAAAATACGTGTTTCTTTATTTTTAAAAGAGATCAAAAGTACCAATTTTCAGGTCTGTAATATCTTCAGTTTCAGATATATAAGTACCGGTATCCTGATTAAAGGCATTCAACCCATTTTCCCCCCATTTTCACCCTTTTTCACCCCTCCTATTGAGATTTTCTGAAAACAAAAAAATACGTGTTTCCTTATTTTTAAAGAAGATTCTAAATACCAATTTTCACATCTATAAACGTTTAAAGTTTTGAGATATAGATACACTCATTTTAAAATTTCAAACCCCCTTTTCACCCCCTTACCGAAGGAATATCCAAAAATCCTCTCTTAGCGAGCACCTACATCATAATGTGAATATATCCCCAAAATTTCATTTCTTTATGTCCAGTAGTTTTGGCTCGGCGATGATGAATCAGTCAGTCAGTCAGTCAGTCAGTCAGTCAGGACAAGCTATTTTATATATATAGATGAGTACTATAACTACTACTTAAGAGAAAGTTTAGAAAATATATACATTTCTACAGTACACCGAAATATCGCCTTCAATTGAGAGGGGAAGAGAAAGATTAGTAAGAAGAAGAAAGTGATGAAGAAAAATAAGGAGATCTGTGAAAGGGAGAGGAAATAATGATGGATAGTCGGTAGGAGGAGGTGTTTTCAGGTTATAATTTAATGGTTCATACATGTTTACCTAGCATTTCGACACAGGCATGTTTAAAAGCTGAGCTGCAGGACAGCGCCATAATGTTATGTTTAATAGTAATAGGAATATCATCTACACCTGTAGTCTTTGATTTAATCGAGTACAAAGCCTTTTTAACCTGTTTTTCTGTGACACTGTGAAAAGTGAATGGCGGACTGGCTGGAGGGGAGGGCGGTGAGTCAGTGCAGTTAATTGGGGTGGGTTGAATATTTATTCTACTAAAGTAATCGTTCAGTTCGTCAAGTGGATTGTCAGGAGTTGTCTGTCTCTGTTGACGTTTTCCTATTCCCCGAGCTCTAAGTTGGTTCCATGCGCGATTAAAATTTAAGTTGTTAGCTTAAATCCGGAAATATATACATTTTTTATTTCTGATTAACTGCTTTGTGCGATTTCTTGAGATGCGGTAAGATTCGAAGTCTGCGTCATCTAGGGTTTGTTTATAATGTCGAAATAACGAGTCACGGTGGCCATCATTCTCTTGGCTTCATCATCTAGCCATGGACAAGAAGGGCGAGAAACCTGTATTCGACGCGCGCGCGCGCGCGTGTGTGTGTGTGTGTGTGTTTCTTTGTATATTTGTATTATTTGTATAAAATGTCACTTCTTTATTGCTTATCACATGACCATTATTCTAATAACATTACCATATTTATTCTAAACCAGAATATTGCATCTTTACTCAAACTGTTTATTCTTGCATTCATTTCACTTTTACTCGGAATATATGAAATGCTGCTGTTTTGTTGGGATGGGAGTAACAGAGGTATCCCCCCTCCTTTTTTTTCTTTTTGCTATTTGCTTTACGTCGCACCGACACAGATAGGTCTTATGCCGACGATGGGAGAGGAAAGGCCTAGGAATGGAAGGAAGCGGCCGTGGCCTTAATTAAGGTACAGCCCCGGCATTTTCCTGGTGTGAAAATGGGAAAACCACGGAAAACCATCTTCAGGGCTGCCGACAGTGGGGTTCTAACCCACTATCTCCAGATTACTGGATACTGGCCTTACTTAAGCGACTGCAGCTATCGAGCTCGGTGGTACCCCTTTTATTAAGCCTTTTATATATAATGTATATTCATATTAGCTTCCGGAGTCCAACTCATTGGCTGAATGATCAGTGTTGAAGCCTTCGGTTCAGAGGGTCCCGGGTTCGATTCCCAGCCGGTCCGGGGATTTTAATCGCGTCTGATTAATTTTTCTGTCTCGGGGACTGGGTGTTTGTCCCATCACTTTTCTCTTCATATTCAGACAACATAGTACACTACCAACCACCAAAGGAAGACACAACAGTGATTACATCCCTCGAAATAGGGTTGGCGTCGGGAAGGACACCCAGTCGTAAAAGAGGGTCAAATCCACATGTGCGACACAGTTCACACCCGCGACCCCACAGGTGTGGGAAAAGCGGGGAAAAAGATGATGGAGAAGAAGAAGATTACTTTTAGCTTCCGGAATCCGCACGAATCTGCCACTCCTACTGGATCCAAGCACACTCATATCCTTTTTTAAGATACTCTACACCACTTAAATTCTGGAAGTTTGGACACCCATCAAAATAAAATTCTGGATGAATGCCCCCCCCCCCCAAACTGAAACCCTGGCTACGCTACTGATATGACAGGATACTGAGGGAAAAGATGTTCGCATACTGGGTTGCTATGGAATTAAAGATAGATTATTAATATCAATCAAAGGAATTTGAGTTGACAATTGGGCTTCAGTGAAAATTGGTGGTAGAATGAGCTCTTCGTCAGGGTACTTACAGGGGCTAGACAAGTCTGTAATCTTTCACCTCAGCTATTCGTAGTTTACATGTATTATCTGCTGAAAGGTATAAAGTGGCAGGGAGGGATTCAGTAAGGTGGAAATGTAGTAAGCAGTCTGGCCTATGCTGACGACTTAGTCTTAATGGCAGATTGTGCCGAAAGCCTGCAATCGAATATCTTGAAACTTGAAAATAGGTGCAATGAGTATGGTATGAAAATCCTTCGAAGACTAATTTGATGTCAGTAGGTCAGACATTCAACAGAACTGAATGTCAGATTGTTGATACAAAGCTGTAACAGGTAGATAATTTCAAGTATTTGGGTTGTGTGTTCTCCCTGGATGGTAATATAGTAAGTGAGATTGAATCAAGGTGTAGTAAAGCAAATGCAATGCGCTCGCTGTTGTGATCAACAGTGTTCTCTAAAGGCGGGATTCCAGTGAGGCGACATGAACATGCGACAGGCAATAAATGTTGCTATTTGTGGCATGCGGCTTGTTATCAGTGCGGCAGAAAAGATGTGGTATGCTACATATGTTGCCGGGTGTAGCATGCGTCACTTGTGGAGACGTGTCGCCAGCTACAAACGTTATTCCATCGAGGCAACAGTTTCTCACCCGACTTTGACCGAGAAGGGTGCCTTTGCGGACTATTGCGGCAGCAGCGTACATTTTTATTCAGCACGGTCGTATGAGAAAACGGGCCAGGGGTGGGATGTCGCGGTACAGGTAGACCCCGCGACAGGAGACCAGGTCAACCGCGGAGCCGCCTCCTCTCGGCCAGGACGAGGACGCGGAAGTCGCGGGGAGGGGCGGAAAACAGGAAAGACGTGAGGCTGCTGCTGGCCGCGGGACAACGGCGGACCTCGTCCCGCCGGCTCCTGAGCCAGACGACCATCCCAGTCCTGAGGAGATTGTTAACAGGAATACCATTGGATATGTGTCAGTGAAATGATATATGTATATTCATTTGCAAGGAATAGCTCTAATACTAATATATTCTATTAAACATGTGAGAGGGTTCAGCAACTATATTATATATGTTTTAGACACAGAGTGCATACATCTTTTTTAAATTTCACGTCACCCTTTGCCGTCAGTTAAATTGTACAAATACACCGCAAACAGCATAAATCACTTTTCACTGATTCCCTATAATCTGAAGAACAAGAAAATAACTAGTGTAAACAGAAATAATCATATAAATTAAAACGTTCAATACATTTTGGAACCTATCATTCCGGCACTGAATATTCCTGACTGAAGGTGTGAAATGTGTTTTGTGTTTATGTGTCACATAAACAACAGCTCACGTCACCAGTTAAAGAAGAAATTGAATGATAACAGAACAGCAAAGCAAAATAAACAGAATCTGGTCGCTTAAAAATATACATTTATAACAAACCATAATATTCTGGAAAACTGAGTTATATTCTTCAATATATTCATTTATAACACCATTATTTAACTTTCAAATTGTGCAAGAAGTAATTCCACGAAATCTGCTTGGTTGTCACACAGACATATAGTAAATCGACAGACAGTGACCTGTCTCGTAGCATTGGTGCTAGTGAAGCCGGAAACTTGCGGCCGCTGCCATCTTACGTCACTGCAGATTCACTGAAAACATGCATGTTACTGTGTTAAGTGTAGGTTTGTTTTATGTTGTTTTTATGCACATTTCACATTAATCTGCCCGAACACTACTGTGTGGCAGAATGATGAATACTCGCTTGGTGTTTGGGTGTTATTTGTCATATTCACGAAGAAAGAATAAGGGAGGAAGAGGAGTTTCAATACACCAGTAAGTGGCGTGCATGTGCTCGTGTACACTTATTGCCTACTTATTAATGCTATTAAATTTACTATTAAAGATTCCTAATTCACGTCCTTCCGGGGTATATTTGTTGGCGACAGCCCCCTTGTGATGGAGTGCGGCAGAGGGGCTAATAATAATAATGTTACTACAACATTTGGTTATAGGTTAATTTTTTTGTTTTCGTGGTGTTATTAATTGAATAATAGTGGTCTCGGTCTCTTCAATTCTTTAAAAATATATTGGTTCTAAGGACGTCAAAATTACTGTTAAAATTAGAGTGGTAGGATTGGTAAGCTTGCATCATTCGAAATAGGTGTTAGGTTTATTATCACAGAATATTATTAAATCTATCTCAGGATTTGTGGTAAAGATGTTAGTCAATTTTCTAAAATGTGATACTTTTAAGGAAGCTGTTGTATAAAAAGAAAATCCTTAGCTGGGCTGAGTGGCTCAGATGGTTGAGGCGCTGACCTTCTGACCCCATCTTTGCAGGTTCGATCCTGGCTCAAGTTGCTCAAGGTGCTTGAAGGTGCTCAAATACGTTAGCCTCGTGTTGGTAGATTTACTGGCACGTAAACCAACTCCTGTCGGACAAAATTCCAGCACCTCGGCGTCTCCGAAAACCGTAAGAATAGTTAGTGGAACGTAAAATAAAGAACAGTAAACATTATTATAAAATTCTTATCCATTTATTTCTTTCAAGAATAGAATCTGTATGTTCCTGCGAATGATGTTGTTCATGTGCGCAAACTTACTGAGATGTATTTCGGAGAGAATGCATGTAATGGTTTAAGCTCAGTCATGAAAGGGATCATACCTAATTAAGTCACAGCTCCGGTGTATGTCATTTATTCATGCATAAGCTCAGATGTTTTAGATTTAAACCTCTCCGCGCTACTCATACGGAGTGAGGGCATATGACGCCGTTGATGGTGATTCGTTCGTCGGATGAGGACGTAAAGTCTTGAGATACTCCTTTGTCCTATTGGATAGGAGTAGGCTACATGCCGGCACCGGCTTTCACCCTCTCCCTTTCTACTATCATATGTCACGTCATTCATTTCATCTCATTAACTCCTCTTACGAGGTTTACGTCAGGAAGGGCATCCGGTAATAATAAACCCGCCACTACAAGTTCATCTCAACTCATACCCGACCCCGTAGAAAAGTGGGAGAAGAGCTGGACAAACAAACTTGAAAATACGTGTGAATTATGCTGTAAGAGAGTTGAATGGAAACAAATTTGACCAAAGATCGGTCTAAAACAGGTTGTTGGTAAAATGATATACCAGCCTTTCTTTTTAATAGCAAACTAAAGGGCCTAATAAGTCTAATTAATCAACGTTATTGTTATAATTTCGATGTGTTTTAATTATATTCTGTCCAGTATTTCCGTTTCGAATACTATTTTACATTAATGCATCGGGGTAGTGGAGTGACGTTAGATGGCGGCGGCCGCACGCTACCGGCTTCAGATTCCTGCTGCCCATTGCCAGTCTAAATCTATATGTCTGTGGGCTGTCGAGCAGTGTTGTCGTCGCACTGTGGTTTTGAAATCTCGTTCTCATCGATGGATGGGAACGGGACAGAAGTCTGCCCAGACCGAAGAGTACAATTTGATGTAGTTGAGGGTGACCCGTAACTACTGTTATTTGAGGGTAGGGTATCGCTAAGTTTCTAGTGAAGCTTGGACACTGAAAGTCTTAGTTGAAAATTGAGGCTTCAAATAAAATGTTGTTAATCCTGTGCTTTGCTAGAACTTTGCTCTTGGGGATACTTTTCTAAGCTCATTTCCCACATATTCTTCATATACTGCGAACTCATCTCTCGTAATAGCAGGCTTCAAAATACTATGGCCTTCTTCGACTCTTTCATCTTGCAGATTACATTTCCTTTTCTTGCACTTGCCACTATTCTTGTCTTCAAGTCCGATTTGCTCAGCAGGACGCTGATTATTCTCCATGTTTTCCAAAATCTTATTTGATGGATCATCCACTGAGATTTCTACAGAATCTGGAGTTGCAGCGCGGAGTAAATTTCCAGTTTTCAAAGTCCCCTCCTTTAATAAAGAGTAACAAATCCTTGTAGCTTGCAGATAAAGAAGTAATACGAATAAAGTAAGTCTATGTAACATTTAAATAATACTAACTCTTTCGTGCTCTGTGGGATACCTACTTCCCACTAATGCTTTTGTTAGATTAAGCCCACTGGGATGTATAATTCTCACAAACAGTATGTGCTGTCATCTAGCGAAGAGTCCAGGAAACGTGAAAACAATTACAGCAATGAAGTTCTTTGACTCATGTGTCTGTCAAGCATGGATATCTGACCAAGAAGGCTGTGAATTGATGTAAACAGAGCTGAAAGAGCGCAAAATTGAAGATTTTCATCCTTACTTCTGAAATCCGTGTACAGATATATTTTATTCAATTGTTATGTATTGTTAGTTTATCTTTAAATGTGCTACCATCATATTAGGTCATAAATAATGAATATCTATAGAATTATAGCCCATTTAGTTAGTGGTAAATATATTACCATTAGTTTGCTCATATGCCATGAGCACGTGTTACCCGATTTTTACTACAAGCATATATACGTTTTAATTTTTATATAAGATGATATATTTAACTCTAAAGCATATATACTTAGTCACCTCAAGTATCAAACTATGTGGATAATTTATTATTATCCCAATATATTGTCCTTTATCATAACCTTTGTATAACGAATGTGAAATATTTTCAAATGGCTTGGAAAGGGTTGTCAGATCTACTATTACTGGAGACTTTGTATTATCTTCCTAATGGTGATGACGATGCTGAGGAGGAACACGATAAAGGTGCAGTGGCAAAGATGGCTAATCTGTTTGAATTCAACTTGATGATACTTGAGGAATCAATTGATGAGTCCACAGCCAGTTATGGAGGGGAGACTCAACAAACTTGGAGTCACTGATCAGCTGACATTTAGGAAAGGTTTGGCTCTAAAGCTAATTGACGGCTACATTCAAGAAAGCTGAGAGGTATAGTGGCATTCTAGGTACCAAAGTGAGGTGTTATTGGAGTACCTGATGACATTCGTCTGTCACAAGTAGGTATTCATATTCCAGCACAGATCAAAGACGGGTGTAGATGTAGGCAATGTAGTACACAAATTGAGGAGAAGCTCTCAAGATTATCTGTTTGGCTTGTCGAGTACCACTTTGTGCGGTCCCTTGTTTTGCTCAATTTCATGAGTAGTAAACTACCTAAGTTACTAAACGAAAATATTCGGACTATCAGTATGCAGCACTATAAACATTACAGTGGTGGTTGAAAATTGATTACGATCTGTGTGTCAAGTTGTTACTCTTTTGGGGGGGAAATGTATTGGTTTTACGTTTGAGAATACATGTACATATATTACTCTGTTATTATTGTTTATTTCTGAGCATCTCCATACTATAATTATCAATTTGAAATGCTAATGTAATCACAGCATTATAGCACGAAGGAGACCACTGGGACGTATACTTCCACTATTTTCTTTCAGAGATGACTCATGGAAAAAATATAGACAACGTCCTGCTCCATTATATGGTTCCATTTATTGATGTTTAGCAGCAAATTTCTCTAAAAATATTAACAGAAATAATTTAGTCACGAAAGGGCTAATAAGAAAATAACTGAGGTATGAGCGACGTTAGTAACACCTTTCCTTAAGCAACCAATCCCTGCTACGAATGGTATGAAAATGTTACACATAGGGTCGGTTGGTGCATACATTTCAGTGGGCTTGACAAACTGATGTGTAACAGCAACGGCTGACTCGGTGCGTAAAGCAACGGGAATCTACCTCACTCCTCCTTTCCCTTGTAAACCTCTTCAGCGATACCCAGGCCATCTATGGCAGCTTATGGCAGAGCTGTTGAGGATTCAACCAGCTTTCGGGCTGAGTACTCAACATACTTTACTAATATCAAAATTATTGTCCTCAAGTTCCAAACAAACAAGAATAATGGGGAAGTGTATCACACGATTTTGAGACTTCATGGAATTGTCCTCACTGCACTGGCGCGTGTGACAGAAAAATATACTAGTGAAGTGTACAAAATGAAGTGGTAGGGAACTTTCAGCATCGTGTTGACAGCAGTCGCTGACGCAACTTATTGCTTCCTATGTGCTAATTTTGGATGTCAAGGAAGGATTTCGGACGGTGGAGTATTCCGGAAAACTGGATTTTACAAGAATTTATCACAAAACAAATTTTCTCTCCCAACTCCAGAACCTCTTCCGGGAAAAGAAATGTCATCGCCTAATGTTCTTGTAGCGGATGATGCATTTCCCTTACAAGAGCACATTATGAAACCATACTCTGGTTGTCACGATAAAGGCTCACCCCATAGAATCTACAATTACCGACATTCACGTGCTCGCAGAATAGTAGAAAACCGCTTCGGATTGCTGACCAGTGTTTACCGAGTATTTAGAAAGCCTATGGGGATTCGTGTAGAAAATGCAGTGACTTTAACTACCACATGCATTTATCTACACAACTTTCTCAGAAAACGTCCTAGTTCATGATCTCTTTATTCGCCTCCGGGGACATTTGATACTGACACCAGCCATAAGACCTATCTGTGTCGGTGCGACCATTAAGCAAATAGCGATACCGACAGCCAACATGGTAATATCATTCCTGGATCATGGCGCGGAGTGATCCAAGCTGATACAGGTATGGAGCCTCTGGGAAACAAATCACGTCGGAATTCTCAATAAGTGAAAGGCATTAGGGATGAGTTTATGGAGTGCTTTATGTCAGATGAAGGCCGCGTACCACGGCAGGATCGGTATGGTTAGAGGTACGGAAAGTTGTAGAAGCTTCTTGTACACTGAAGTTTAATCATAATCAAAGTGTTTATTAAAATGCATTAGTTTTAAGTAGAATATCCTAACCATATTTCAATTACTTTAAACGTTGTCGTTCATACTTCTAATGAAGCTATACTATGAAGATGAACTATGACACCAAAAGTAGACACAGTGAGGAAGAGGAAGACTATGATGAATGATGAAACAGTGTTGGAACGCCTTGCGCAATTAGAGTATTGTATTTTTTTAATTCATTGAACATAACAGGCGATTAGCCCGATACATGTTCACAAAGCCCCCTCCATACACAAAAAATTAACAACAAAAGAAAAGAAGAAAAACTCGAAACTCCTTGGGCATGCCATGAGGTCCGTCAGATACCCCGGAAACGTGACACTCCCAAGGGAGGCTCACCACAGCAGTCATCTTGAGTCCCTACATGCCATGCATGTCGTCTCCACTTAATATTAAAGAAACAAAATAAAATAAAAAGTAAATATAATAATATAAAGCAAGAAGGTAATATTAATAACAATCAAAGAAGGATAAGTTAACAACGTACTACTACTGTCCGACCGTGTCATCACCCCTGGTGAGAAGAAAGCCGCCCTCCCGATGATGGCACGACCAGCCCTATCCGCGGGGCCCGAAAGAAGACCCCAGCAAGCTTACCAGATGACAGTACGGTTCTCTCACCATTCCACTGCGGCCGGCCACGTGAGGCTGCAGCCGCTCTCCTCCCGTATCCCGCCTCTTTCACGTCTCCTTTCTTTTACATATTTGGAGTAGGCCCGTCCTACCCCGTCCTCATAAGTGCATGTCCTGCTCTCCCTTGCACATCACTCCTTACCATCTCCTACTATGCGTAAATAGTGAGAGAACAGCACATGCCCAAATACATACAACTGAGTACCATGCTGCTAGCTTACTACAAATAATAATAAAGTTATAATGCTCGTCAGTATATGTGATAGATAAAAGTTAGAACAAAAGATAATAAAAGAGCAAGATGGCGCAGCCATGTAAAACCTACTTCTGCATCCTACTCTGTCAGCATGTCTAATGGAATTATTACTACACGCTGACATTATCCTAACATTTAAAGTGCTGAGTGCCAATCTCCTACTGACCTAATTTATGCTGGCTACTCCACTATTTACATTCCAGGATATTACATCATATACTACCTCGCACTTCTCTCAGACATTGCTTTTCTCACTGCGCATAAGAACTTATCCAGGCCGCTGTCGTTTCTCCACTGTTTCGCTATCCATACTGTAACAGTAAATTTGGTACTACGGTAGAGATGAGACGCAGGGCGTGTACCAGTCGCTGAAGTGCATACAGAGGGAGAGGGTTTGTTTAAAAGAAATCCTAAAAACCTTTTTTTTCAGAGTTTATTAAAAGATTGAAATTAATATCACCTCTGTACAGCGTATACAGTCGAAAATGTTCCTCGTCCTATGGCTGGCGATGTCCTTGGATTCCGGCAGCTCCATTTTCCATAGCAACGAACCACCATTCGTCCCCCGATGGAAGTTCTAGAAGATCTATTCGGTGTCTTGAAGATCCATGGCGTTGAGGTAGTCCTTGTAAATGGTGAACATGAATGAACATCGTTAAGCTCTGGGGCGAGTTAATGCGAAGGCTGCTTCTGCACAGATGAGAGAGTGTTTATAAATGCTTTTAACAAAGTCCAAACACAAATGTCTCGGTGAAATGTCACTTAATTTTGTCACGTGCCAAGTGAAAGAAATATTCATAAAATAAAGTCCACTCGGAACTGATTGTCGAGTTTAACAGAATTACTTAAAGTTCGTTGCACCTAGTACAACGTGAAGTAATGTCACATGACTCAGTTCATTGAAGCACTGTTCAATATAATTTAAATGAAATAAAGATGTTCCGCTCGTGAATCAGAACTCATTCACGTATTGAAAATAACATGAAACCAAAGACGAAATTAATTGAGTACTGACAGTCCTTGGTTCGACTGTTCGTAAACTAAATGTTCGCAGAATTGAAATACACTGTTCATTAGAATAGAAATGCACTGTTCACACATGCACAGTTCACAGTTTATGACCTAAAATGTCGACACAGTTTATGGATTGGTAAATTAAATTTGGATTCAAACACAGTTTTATAACTCAAAGTATTTAGTATTCAGCAAGGAGCAATCAGTTCTAAGTCCTGTCCATAAAATTTCAATTTTGAGCACTCGAAAACGTTTGTGGGTCGTAGACACTCGTATAGAGTAACAGTCAATAGATAATGTCCAGACGATACACAATTCACCTCACGTCCTATCGGAGTAAAAGGTTGTCACAATAGAAATCTGCATAAATCCACATTCAACACGATGAGATTAAAGTCCACAAACTTGAAACTTAATAGCGGCTTCACGCTCGATCACGGTACCCGCGAACTGACTGTGCGAATACTACAGTCTAGTGTGCACATAGAAATTCCGGCCACACACTGGTATTACACTCAGGCAACATACTGTAACCTGCTGGAACACACACACTGCAGCGTACTGTAACCTGCTGGAATAGACACTGATCTGCTGAGCGAAGCAGTACGTATTTATATCTGATCCGTCGAAACTCGTAGAACATTCTACATCGGTCCAGGCTCTGTAGTGCGGCGAGGCATGCTGTGACGTCACCCGCTCATTACGTCACACGCGCGCAGCTGTTGCTCGCTGCCTGGTCAGTCCTTCGTAAGCGGTCCGGAGCATAACACGTAAGTTTAAGATTTTTTTGACGGGGACTTAGTTTGTACCGCCGTTACCGGTACATCTCCCCCTCCTCCTGGGGAAAAGAAAATTCGATAGGATTTTCTTTTAATGATATTCTCTCCTGAAATATTTCTTTAGGTTGGCTGCATTGTAAATGCCCTCGATGCTTCCATCCAGTTTATTAATTTTGTATGCCCCGTTCTCGAGAACCTCTGCAATTCTATATGGTGCTACATAAAGTGGGCAAAACTTTGCATAAATGCGAAGTTCGGGATGCGAAATAGCTGGTTTTCTTATCAAAAGCCAGGGGGTTTAGATACAGAGTGACACATTTAGAAATGATACCATTATTTTCCATTTCCTTTATCACAGTCCTGGCTTCCTCTCGGTACTTCTCAGGAACTGGATAGGGCCGTTTTTTATAAGGAGAGGTGTCCTTAACATTCAATTGGTATTCAAAATCTCTAATAACGCCGGGTTTGTCATCAAAAACTTCAGGGAATTTTTCAAATATTTGTTGAGTCGCTTCTGCCACGCGGGAATCGAACTCTGGGCTTTCAGCCGCACTGGTGAGAAATATGAAGTGATCACGACCTTCGTCGAACACATCCTCAACAATGGGCACTTCCTGGCCCTCGACGGGTCCCTCTTGACCGGGTCTACCCTCTTCGCAATCTATTTCATCGGCAGGCAAAGCATCGCTCATCTTGCCTCCGCCTTCTATGAATGGGGTACCCAGACCTTGGCACTTCAAATTATTACAATCTACCAGCTGCAACTCTACAGAGTCGATGTTAAAAAATCGTATGACGTTGGCAGGATAATCGATGATTCCCCCATACTTGGCTAGGAAATCTGACCCTAGAATGACGTTGAATCTCATCGGCCAAATGACTAGGAATATATGCTCGAACTGAACACCTTCAATGTCAAATGTAACAAAAGCTTGAAATTTACATTTGATATGCTTGTCCGGTGCTATCCCTTTAATTTTAATCTGTGCGACTGGTATCAATAATATGTCTTCTCCCCCCTTCAACATTTCAATTAACCTCTCAGACATTAATGAAGCCTGAGCTCCAGAATCGATTAAGACAGTTACGTAAAGAGTATCCAAAGTAATATTAATAACTGGAAGACTTCGCTGGACCTTCGGTGTTGTAGGAGTGGGATCTTCATACAAGAGATCTGAGTCATCCAAGTACCAGTAATTAATATTAGTGACACAAATTATTTCCCCTCTACTACGGTTTTCAGGCAATCTTATTGTTGTGTTGTCGAAGTTTTTTTAATTGCGCCTGTCGATTCAAGGTTGGTCGCAGGCGTCGTGTTCTGTCTTCTGGCATGCTCTTGATATTCTAAAGAGGTAGCGCCAGGTAATCCTCCATCCCGGTTTCGATTCTGGATATATTCGCGAGTTTCTCTCCATCTTCTTTCGATCTCGGCTCTCGGCGAATCTCCATCTCGAGTAAGTGACTCGATAGGTTTCTTCCACGTTTGATTACGTCTATAAGGCGTACTTTGCCCGTATGGACGTCTCCTAAATCGTCGGAAATGAGATAATGGATCTCTCCGTGGTTCTACTTCCTCACGGGGTTCGGGATTCGATCTCGGCGGGTTGTTAACTTCGACATGGTTGGTTGCAACCTCTTTCGTCTTAGTAACCCTGGATGGATTTTGTGTATGGGCAGTGTCAAGTTTCCTTAATAAATCATCAAGTTGTTCTAGGTCTTGAACATTGGCTGCCACAAGAATTTCTTGTACATGCGCCGGAAATTGTAAAGTTACTACCTGTATTAACTCCTGTTCTGGCAAAGGAGGATCAAAGAATTGCATCTTCTTTAATTGGGAAATGAGAAAATCAGAATATCGTGAAGAATTAATAGCTGTGTTGTATCTCCTAGAGTACAATTGTAATTTAATCAAATGTTGAATTTCCGAATTCCAAAACCTCTTCAACAAGGCTTCCTTGAACTCATCATAGGTTTTAATGTTAAATTTAAATGCTGTGTACCAATTTAGTGCTTTCCCTTCCAATAATCTAGAAGCTATCCTCAACTGATGATCGGATCGTACTTTATTCTCTTGAAAGTACTCTTCAATATTAAGAAGAAATTCTTTCGCGGTGTACTCTTCCTTTCCGGAAAATTTTGCAGGTTTATCGTCTGATAATTTTAAGACAGTGGAAATGCTAGAAGTATCTCCGCTAGACCCTTGACACTGGTGTGTAGACACCTCCTTCTCCACCTGAGAGATTCTATTATCAATCGTCTCTATTTTTCCTTGCAATTCGACCTTGATGGTCTTAACTTGCCCACGGATGGAATTTTCAACGCTCTGGACTTCCTTTTCGAGGTCCTGCTTCACTTCATTTACATCGCGGCCTATGCGAATGATTTGAGTATGTGCGCTATCTAATTGGTTTTTTACATGCTTATCTGTTTCCTCCTGCTTTGTTTTAAGTAAATTAACCTCATTACTTATTTTCTGAAAGTTAGTCTTAAAAGATTCATGGATGTTATCCTGAATAGAGGCTATTTTTGCTTGTGCCTGTGATAACTGACCATGAGATTCTTTAAATTCTGCCTTTAAGCTTTCAACTTCCTTAATCAATTGATGTGAGGTGGGAAATGAAGCTTTTAAGTCTTCAACTATTTGTAGTTTAAGGTCCTGTTTTACTGTTTCTAAGTCACGGGTGAGGCGTTCGTTTATTTCCGTAAACTTAGAATTAATCTTCGCATTAGTTTCTGAGAATCTTTTTTCAATCTCAGAACCAGCTTTAGTAAGCCTATTTTCCAAATTAGCATTAACTTCGGTAAACTTGGTATTAATTACTTTAGTTACTTGTGTGATACGACTTTCTAAGTTGGCTGTAGTTGCAACCTTAGATTCGTTAATGCGAGCTTCTAAAGTAGTACCTAATTGAGCAGTTACGGCATTAGCCTCATCAATACGAGTGTTAATCTCATTAATACGAGTGTTAATCTCAGTAACGCGAGTATCTAAAGTAGTACCTAATTGAGCCTGCGATTCGGCGATCCGTTCATTTAAGTTAATCTTAAGAGCTTCAATAGCCGCTAAAATATTTTCCATTCTGATGGTAATGTATTTAAACCAAGCAACAAGAAAATCATAAATCACTTGAAAAGAATTCAGATATCACCATTATTGTCCAATGGCTAAAAGTTCATGTTCAAAGTCATTCTCAAAAAGAAAAATCTCCAAGACATTTAACACTCAAAAATTATCCCATATCATTAATAACACTTCTTATAATAGAGAAGTTAAATCTTGTTAGAAAGTTCACTGTAATGTCAATAGTTATTCCACATAAAGCACTGGAAATGCATCTGAATTAAATTACTAAGTCACACGATTTTAGTGCGATTTTGTCCATCACTGCACTTCTAAATTTATTACTAGTACTTCAACATTGAGCCTAGAATGGTTAAGTGTCAATTTAATGTCTACTGCATTCATAATTAAGTTCTGATATTGCTGAAGCGCTAATTTCTAATTTTACTGCACTCCAAATCGGCCCCGACACGACTGGGGCGCCAATTTCTCCCTCTCTCCTCTGTAACAGTAAATTTGGTACTTTGGTAGAGATGAGACGCAGGGCGTGTACCAGTCGCTGAAGTGCATACAGAGGGAGAGGGTTTGTTTAAAAGAAATCCTAAAAACTTTTTTTTCAAAGTTTATTAAAAGATTGAAATTAATATCACCTCTGTACAGCGTATACAGTCGAAAATGTTCCTCGTCCTATGGCTGGCGATGTTCTTGGATTCCGGCAGCTCCATTTTCCATAGCAACGAACCACCATTCGTCCCCCGATGGAAGTTCTAGAAGATCTATTCGGTGTCTTGAAGATCCATGGCGTTGAGGTAGTCCTTGTAAATGGTGAACATGAATGAACATCGTTAAGCTCTGGGGCGAGTTAATGCGAAGGCTGCTTCTGCACAGATGAGAGAGTGTTTATAAATGCTTTTAACAAAGTCCAAACACAAATGTCTCGGTGAAATGTCACTTAATTTTGTCACGTGCCAAGTGAAAGAAATATTCATAAAATAAAGTCCACTCGGAACTGATTGTCGAGTTTAACAGAATTACTTAAAGTTCGTTGCACCTAGTACAACGTGAAGTAATGTCACATGACTCAGTTCATTGAAGCACTGTTCAATATAATTTAAATGAAATAAAGATGTTCCGCTCGTGAATCAGAACTCATTCACGTATTGAAAATAACATGAAACCAAAGACGAAATTAATTGAGTACTGACAGTCCTTGGTTCGACTGTTCGTAAACTAAATGTTCGCAGAATTGAAATACACTGTTCATTAGAATAGAAATGCACTGTTCACACATGCACAGTTCACAGTTTATGACCTAAAATGTCGACACAGTTTATGGATTGGTAAATTAAATTTGGATTCAAACACAGTTTTATAACTCAAAGTATTTAGTACTCAGCAAGGAGCAATCAGTTCTAAGTCCTGTGCATAAAATTTCAATTTTGAGCACTCGAAAACGTTTGTGGGTCGTAGACACTCGTATAGAGTAACAGTCAATAGATAATGTCCAGACGATACACAATTCACCTCACGTCCTATCGGAGTAAAAGGTTGTCACAATAGAAATCTGCATAAATCCACATTCAACACGATGAGATTAAAGTCCACGAACTTGAAACTTAATAGCGGCTTCACGCTCGATCACGGTACCCGCGAACTGACTGTGCGAATACTACAGTCTAGTGTGCACATAGAAATTCCGGCCACACACTGGTATTACACTCAGGCAACATACTGTAACCTGCTGGAACACACACACTGCAGCGTACTGTAACCTGCTGGAATAGACACTGATCTGCTGAGCGAAGCAGTACGTATTTATATCAGATCCGTCGAAACTCGTAGAACATTCTACATCGGTCCAGGCTCTGTAGTGCGGCGAGGCATGCTGTGACGTCACCCGCTCATTACGTCACACGCGCGCAGCTGTTGCTCGCTGCCTGGTCAGTCCTTCGTAAGCGGTCCGGAGCATAACACGTAAGTTTATGATTTTTATGACGGGGACTTAGTTTGTACCGCCGTTACCGGTACAATACAGTAATTTTTTGCTCATCTTTTTGTCTACACATTTTTGCTGCTTTACATTTAGAAACTTTGTCTTTAGTTCCTCTGTCCCTATACAATCACAAGGTAAATGTAGATCATCATACATAGCCCTACATAGTATGCACTGAGAGCTCTCTTTGCTCCTGCCCCATCCTTTATTTCTATGCATCTCTATCAACCACCATAGTATAGCCACCTTTAATCTTCCATCACCGAATCTTATACTTAAGTTGGAAATCTGATAGACCTTATAGAATAGGCTGAGCGAAGGCCTTTCTCTACATTCTTCCAAACAATTCTGCATCTGGATGTCCTTAATTCTCATTGTCACGGACCTCTTCATTCTGCTATTATTTCCCTTCCATCCCTCCCACCAAATATATCCCATACCCAAATCCTGAACATAACTTTTGATTTTTGCTAGCCAACACACATCATACATTCTTTCCAAATAATATCTGTATGCTTCCTGCAGCAGAATACCGCCGCCACCCCGTCTTAATTTAGATCAATAATTCAACACCTTTTTAACACAATCTAACTCGATAAACTCTCCACATAAGATTAATGTCCCCACATTGGCTGTACATTACGGTAATCTCATAACAGCCTTACTGAACTATATATTATTTGATTCAGGCTGACCCTTTTATTTTCTAACCCCTACAATTTAACCCCATATAAAGTTCTGCTTAGGACCAGAGTTTTCAGAACTAGCCTCAGTATTTTATAACTTACCCCTGGGTACTTGGCGACTAGAATTTTTATTGTTTCAAGGGCTGCTACCCCTCTTAATTTTCATCTCTTGATGTGATCATCCCATCTTCCTTTTCTATTTAGTATCACTCCTAGATATTCTAATCTATCTACTTCCTCTATTCTTGCCCCCTGTACGCTCCATTCCCTTTCTTTTTACCCTCCTTCTCTTACTTATAATCATCACCTTCGTTTTGTTATTATTTTTCAGCGATCACTTATTCGCGTATTCTACTAATTTACCCAAACTTTTCTGCAATCCAATCGTAGTCAGAGTCATTAACAGAACATCATAAGTGAAAATCAGGCCTGGGATCTGTATATTACTCACCGCCGGTACAGCCCACCCAGCCCCTCCGTGCCCATCCAATATATCATTTATAAATAGTACAAATAATATGGGCGATAATATGCAGCCTTGTTTGAGACTCAGCTTGCATTCTATAGGTTTGCATATTACAGTGTCCTCTAGTTTGACGCTACTATATACTCTCTGGTACAGCGCCTCTAACGCATGTATCATTTTCCTAGAGACTCCCAGGCTCCCTAATTTTTCTATTAACGCTCTTCTACTTACCGTGTCGAATGCTTTCTCAAAATCGACCGCTGCCAAAAATATCCTGCCTCTTTCCCTCACCATGTATTTCTCCGTTAGCAATTTCATAATCATGATATTGTCTATTGTTTGCCTCGCCTTCCTGAATCCTTCTTGATATCTGGAGATTATACCGTTATTTTCAGCCCAATCCCTTAGACTATTAGCTAATACTACTGTGTAAATTTTGCTCAATGAACCTAAAATAGTTATACCTCGGTAGTTGTTAGGTAAATTTCTATTCCCTTTCTTTTTATATATTGGGCATATTATCCCATATTCCCATTCCTTCGGTACTTTTGCCCCGCTGAAAATCCTATTGAATAGCTTTACAATTCATTCTACCATCTGACTGTATTCACTTATTTGTTTCCAGCATACATTACTAATACCAATCCTCCTGCCCCCGCTAATTTCATCTTCAGTTTCCCAATTACCCCCTGTATTTCTTCTATCGTGAAATCCCTATCTAGTTATATACTTACTTCCACATTAGACCATAAGGCCTGCTTTCTTTCCTTATACTCCCAATCGTCCCTTCCTCCTAATAGATCGCTACAATATATCACCCCCTGTACACAGTCAATATTCATTTTCTTCGGTCCTTTCCCTCCCTTATTGATCATATTTATTCTCTTCCACATTTTTCAGGTCTATTCATTCTGCATTACCTTTTTTTTAGCTCTGATTGGTACTTCAACCACTGCTTCTACTTCTCCGCAATTTTACTTTTGTACTCTTTCCTCAGTCTGCAAAAAGCTTCACGATCTTTACTCCCCCTTTTACTCTATACTCTCTTAATGCTCCTAATGCTGCTTTTCTGAGGATCTCATATTCCCTGTCATGCCAACCATCCCCTTCTAGTTTTTCCTTCTGCTGTGCTCAACTGCCCGTGTCACTCTCCTTACAGGATATTCCAGCGCTCTATCTATATTATTTTCCTTCAACGCACTGTCACAGCCAATCCTAATTAATTGTATCTCTTTTTCCATAAGTGCGTCTAGCTCTCCTTTTGAGTTCTCTGTCCATATATATTTAATATAACCACTACCCCACTCTATCGGACTTTTTTCTCTTCCTCTTTGCTTTCCTCTCTCCTCACCAAACTGACCCATACCAGAGCGTGGTGCCATTCGGTCCAGTCCTCCACCACTATGCTTTTGATGTTATCTAGCAAGTCCTCTGAACTCATTACTAAGTCAAAAACGCTCCCTCCTTGTTCAGTAATAGAGGTCATTTTACCTTTTTTGTCCCCCTCCCAATAGCCGTTCAGGATGAAGAAATTCCCGACTTCGCATAATTCTAAAAGCTTTCTACCGTAGTTATTGATTACCTTATCATTACTACTTCTTCCTGAACCTACCGTTAACTCTCCTTCTTTACTATACCTCGGACTTCGCTCGCCTATTCTGGCATTCCAGTCTCCAAGTAACAATATTCCGTCCTCCTCATACCTCCTCTAATGATACTAATTTCTAATAATAATTATTCCCCAAAGAAATTATCATTCGCATATGGAGATTCCTTGGAGTGACAGTAGGCAAAAGCCAAGCACACATGTTTCTCTCTCCCTGCCTCTCTCCCCATGTTAAATTTTATCCACATAACCCCTACAATATCACTCTCAATATTATATGTACATTCATTAAACCCTTCCTCGACTAGCACCGCTATTCCTCCGGGCGCACGGCCCATTTTAATCTCTCCCTTGACTTGTGCCTCACCGTGAATCTCCGTCCCCAAGTTATCTCCCTGCCTACTTCTAGCCATGTTTCCAAAAGCGCTACAACATCAAAACCTTCTACTAAATTTTTCACTTTTATATTACCTATTATAATCAATACACCTTCAATATTAACAAAGCCTATCTTCCAGTCTAGTTACAGCTTTCTTTCCCTACCTTCCAAACCACCATCTTTATTCTTACTTATCGTCACCCTCTCGCTCTCAACTTCTACCTCCCTTCCATCATTCTTTGACGTTTTATTGTCATCCTTCCTCTCTTTATCTTCTAAGCCTTTATTTTCCCCCACAGGTTCTTCAGGCTCCTTCTCCCCCTCGTCATATGGTCACTCTCTTTACCTTGCCCCCCCCCCCAGGTCTGCAATCAATGTACCTTCTTTTCCCTTCGGAACACTATCTGCTAACACTTCCTGAACGTGCACATTTAATATTTCACTCACACTATCTTGCACTGCACTGTTTAATTGACTCGGCACTTCAGCCATCGTTACCACGTTTCCTTCCTCCTCTTGGGCGTACTCCTGTCTATCTCTTGGCCGCTTCGATCGTTCCTCTTCCTGTTTTAGCTCTTCCTCCGTGCCTTTTAGTTTTGTTACAGACCAAACACGCCACCTGACAACATTTGATACCACCAACCTTTGATGCTTTGAGGCCTTGGTGTCTAGCTCTACCTAAATGTTTTCGTAAGATTTTAATATTCTCAATCCCTTCTCTTCCCAAGTCTTTGTTTTTCCAGATCCTTTCACCTTGTAAGTTCCTTGCGATTTTAACACTATATCCGCCATTATGATTGACATCAACTTCACTTTCACTGGTCTCCTACCTTTCACTTTTCCTACCCTTTCGACATCGTCCATATTAAGTTTCAGCTTGTTTTGGACAAGGTCCACCACTTTATATATGAGCTTCACTTTATCTTCATTCCGCTCTTCCTGTAATCCGTAGATTAGCATATGTCATGGGATAGTCACCTAATAGCGTGCGGGGCCTCCTCTGGCCCTGAGAACTGCAGTGAGACGCCGTGGAAGTGAGTCTACAAGTCCCAGGTAGTCCTCTGGACGCAGCTAACACCAAATCGTTTGCACAGTGGCCGCCAATGCTGGTCTGTTCGTTGGTGCATGATCCATGGCACGGAGCCTGCGTTCCAGGACATCCCAGATATGCTCGATAGCGTTCATATCGGGGCTCCTGGTTGGCCATGGCAGTCGCTGCACCTCCGCTGCATGTTCCTGGAACAATTTCCGGGCGACATGGGAGCGATGTGGCGGCGCGTTACCATCTTGAAACACCGCAGAACCGTCTGGGCGCTGGAAGGACAAAAATGGGTGGAGATGGTCTCCGAGCAGCTCAACATACCGCGTACCATTCAAAGTCTCTTCCAGAACAAATAGGGGCCCATTCCATACCAGTAAAATGCACCCCAGACCATAATAGAGACACCAGCACCCTGGACCACACCTTCGAGGCAGGCGGGATCCATCGCTTCATGTGGCCTGCGCCATACACGGTGCCTCCCATCGGCATGGTGCAGTTGAAATCGTGATTCGTCCGACCATATCACGTTACGCTATTGTTCCAGTGTCCATCCCTGGTGACTGGCGACAAATGCGCTTCGTAGTGCCCGATGACGTTGAGTTAACAGTGGAACCTGTGTGCGGCACCGGCTCCCATACCCCATACAACCCATGTTCCTATGGATTATCCACTGGGAGACGTGTCTAGCACGGCCTGTGTTGAATTGAGCCGTGATCTGTTGCACGGTTACCCGTCTGTCACTACTGATAATCCGTCTCAGATGTCTCCGGTCACGGTCATCGAGGGTGGCTGGACTGCCGGTCGTTCGTCTGTTGTGGTCGGTGACACCCGCGTTCAACCATTCACGATACACCCTGGACACGGTTGATCGTATGAAGCCAAATTCCCGCACCACTTCCGAAATCGCACTTCCCATCCGTCGGGCACCGACCACCATACCCCGTTCGAACGGTGTCAGCTCACGACAACGTTCCATGCTACACCTGTCACATGCACAGCCACTGCTCAAAAGGTCTCCTATACAACTGACGCTGGCACAGGGGGCGTGTGGTGCGCAGACAACACACCTGCGCATCAGTGCTCCGCTGTCCCACGACATTTGCTCAGTCAGTGTACATTTCTTCATCCTTACTTGATTAACGAGACCGAGCTCATTCTTCAGAGACGCCACTTCCTTTTCCAGATTTTTTACCTGCACTTTTAGCACTCCCGTTGCTCTCTCGTTCTCCTCTATTCTTTTTCCGTAACCCCTCCCCCCCCACTGTTCCTTGAACCATTCCTTCATATTTTCAAATCCCTTGGCTTGTTCCTTTCTCATTTCCTTTACCAGTGCATCTCCATTATATGTTTTTACAGCGTCTCCTATCAGCCCCCTGATTCTATCCCAGTCCTCCCAGCTCATATCAGGGAATGAATCCATCTCCACGCCCCCTATAATTAATAGCATATTTATCACGGTCGCTGCCAAGATAGCCTCGCCGATCTTCCCCAGCTCTCCCTTGTTCCCCGCATGCCCTGTCGTCTTCTGCCTGCACTGGCAGCTACCGATCGCCGCTCGATATTGCTCAATGCCAATTATGTTACACCGCACTTACATTATCAGACATCCACTCTGGTCGGTTGCTCAAGTTGTACTGGCAATTAGAGTAGCGGCGAATGGATTTCTAAATAACAAGTAGATTATTGTAGTGTGTTAACAGTGTACAAATGAGAACCTTTTTTTGCTATTAAACGATGTATTTACGAGAAATCTACAGAGGATGTAAATGTCATACGATACTGAAGAAGGTGTGCTGTTAGATGATGTACAGTTTTTAGCAAGGTGTAAGAACGATCTACACTTGAAACATACTTGAGACGGCCCTGCTCCATTCCCAGGTCCATTAGATTTTACAAGAGGACATTTACTTCGATGTTCCGCCGATCCACACGCATAACATTTGCGGCGAGAAAATGTTCGGCGATGTGGTGGCCGAGAACTATTAGACGATGGTGGAGGCTCCCTAGCGACTCGCGGAGTATCTGCGTATCTGACTCCCTCCGCAGATACTGACATAGCTTTAAGTTCAGAAAATGTTTGCGGCCGAAAATCGAAACATAAATAAGACCGGTAATATGGGGAACCCTTCAGTAATGGTCTGTACAATTTTACTTTCAGAGTAGTGTAGGGCAAACACCCTTGTGTATAACTTGATGTCCTGGATGAAATCGGCCAGATTCTCGTCTACCCTTCGACTCGGAAATAGTACTTTTGCACTAAGGATGACAAAGCTCTTGCAGGGATGAAATTCACTAAGACATGAGCATGAAAGGTTTTGATATATCTTCTTACCGCTATAGCCTTAACGATTTTGTCTGAGAGGATGCCAACATAGTAGGGGTAAATGATTTGTAAAATTTCTGAATGCGAAAGGGCAAACACCAAGGCTTGATCCTGAAATTCCACAAGAACAGAAAACCTGTTACGTCGTTAGTAGAACTGACTGGGAATTTCGAACTGCCCTTAAACAACATGGCTAAGGGGTGAAGCAAACTAATGAAACCTCGTAATACGACCGGAGAGGGCGCTGGAGGTTGAGGACGTTCGAAAGCTGCGTTACTGACGAAGAAGGGAGGAAGTTGTTGCGGACTACTAACGACTTGTTCTGATGGAGCTGAAGCTTGTTGGGGGTCAACAGATTCCCCCACTCTCGGAAGACTTATTAGGATCCTCTTCAGTCTGTATATTTAATGGGGCAGGATAATCACTCTTTGCATTAGCGGATTCGGACAACAATGAATTAATCTTATTCGAAAACTCAGAAATGAGTTCAAGCAGAGTGTTAGCAATAATAGAATGATCATCGTTAAGATTCAGAGACAAGAGGGCCTTCGCTCTGTTACAAAACGGAATAACCTAGTTTGAACACGCTTAAGTGGATTTCCGGAAGGTTCAACTCCAACAATAAAGCTAAGAACAGAGGCAAGTTCAGTAGTATTGGCAGGGATTGTGGATAGAGCATCTCATTTCTTTCTCCTCATATACCGGGATACAAATGGGCAACTCTAAAAATGATTTAAGCCTAGAGGAGTCTATTGCAACCGTGCCGCCAAATTGGACCTTTCTAATAGACAGTTCGTAAATTAGTTCTTCCTTGGCCAGATACCACGGAGCAAGGACTTCTCTAGTGGCAGACATAATGACAGAAATTTTTGACAAAATTTGGAAAAATCCAGAAACAATTATGTTTAGAGTTTTATTCCAAATTCTACGAAAAGCCGTTAAAGGGGTCTTTGTCCAGACCCATTCAACCACGCTCTGCTACCACTTGTTACGGAAATATCGTTGTTTCCAGAGGTGCAAGAAGGTGCGGGGGTGAATGGGTGGACAGAGGAAAGATCAGAGTAAAGTTTAAAACACTGAATTTTGACATTTTATTTCTTTCCCTTTTTTCTTATTTTAAAAGTTGTTAGATAATTTGAGTAAGTAACAACAATAATAGTTCAGGAGCTCGTCAGCTCGTATAACAAGTTAGCACTGTAAGTCCTAATCAGATACAACAACGAAACTAGTTGGCGCAACAATTTACAAAGAATGAGCGTTGTAGCTCTACAGGTACATTATATCAAAGAACTTAATTGCTCCACTCAATTACATATTAGGAGACTGAGCTCCAAAATTTACTACAGTCCTGCCTCTCAAAGGCACAAGTTTCTTATCCAAATTTTACATTAGATCACTTCGAAAACAGTGTTTACTGTCATTTCTGCTCGACAGCCTGATCCACAATTGTCTATAAATCACTAGAATTTAAACAGGGGCAATAAGTGCCCATACTAAATGGCCTACATTCACAGAAAGGAAACCTTTAATGAAATCGGCCATGAACTGCTAGGAGGCGAAACACTTGGACTTCTCTTGAAATATATTCCAGAAAACACCTAAAATCCTATATGGGCTTATATCCCGAAGTCACAGTAGCTAAGCTTTTACTACAGTGGTTTACTAGATGACGAAAATATTAAGTTCTAAAAATGTTTGAAGAATTTCGAGATTTAGAAAATCATAGGCACCCCCTTCCAAGTGGAATGGGAATTAATAGAGGGTAAGCACTCTTTATTCCCTAAGTTACATATATCCAAGCAGGAATTTAAATAGAGTCCTTAGACTTGCCTGAAAGTTTACATTTAAAAGGTGGTGTTGACCTTTAGAAATTTACATAAAGAAATAATTTTGAACCCTTCTCATTAAGCTAACTTTCTGGAGCTATCATACATTTATAAGGTGTCTGCCATTACCTTGAGCTGGTGGGCCTTCTGACGACGGGCAAGGCTGCCCGGGCCTCCACTAACACCGCATGCACTCAAGACTGGAGCGATGAAGAAGACGAAATGGTCCAAAAGCGCCCAGCTTATATAGCAGGGGGAAAGTTCCAGAACACTCTAAGTGGAATGCCTGAACACACCACCACTTTCAATTGGCTACACAAATATATACGAAGTTTCTGATTGGCTAATAATTGAATGAAGAACGAAGCCAAGTAATGCTGACAACTTCGGCACAAAAAGACAATCTACCAACACTTCAGATTAACAAACGTATAGAATAGAATATTCCATTGAAAATTAGTTATCCGTCTTCCCACCAGGTGGGGCACATAAGTCGATAGTAGAGACATCGATATATATAAAATAAGAGTTTTGTCTGTACATTGCTCAGAATTTGAAAAGAATGGTATTTCTGTATCGATCATGTCCACAGTACCAAGGAAATGCACTTTTTACTTTTCCGTAATTTCTGTCTGTCTGTCTGTCTGTCTGTCTGTCTGTCTGTCTGTCTGTCTGTCTGTCTGTCTGTCTGTCTGTCTGTCTGTCTGTCTGTCTGTCTGTCTGTCTGTCTGTCTCTATGTATGTACACGCATCACTAGAAAACGGCTAAAGAGAATTTAATAACAATCGGTACGCAAAGTCGGGGAATAAGTCGCTACAATCTAACCCATAAATAAGTTTATTCACGCTGATAGAAATGGTAGTTTAGGGGAAGGCCTAAAAATTCATTTTCAAATATTTATGTTATTAGTGGTCCTATCTCAATACAAATTGGTATGCAAAGTCGGAGAATAAGTCGCTACAATCGGGGCTATAAATAATTTTACTTACGCTGAGTGAAATGGCAGTTTAGGGGAAGGCCTAAAATGTAATTCTTAAATATTTACGTCATTAGTGGTCCTATCTCATTGAAAACTGGTATACAAACTCGGAGAATTAGCCACTACAATCTAGGCTGTAGATTATTTTATTCACGCTGAATTAAATGCTAGTTTAGGGGAAGGCCTAAAATATAATTCTCAAATATTTGTGTTATTAGTGGTCCTATCGATAAATACTACATATACACAGATGAAATTTCCGACCATTTATGTCTTATACACTTTTACAGCACCGGCTATGATAACACAGATATTCATGAATTTGTATTTTAGTAGCCAAGTCCATATCAACGCCAAGCCCCGAGAAAATGGGTTAACTGAATTTAATGAAAATTGGTGTAAAGAGTCGAGGAATAAGAAACTACAGTCTAAGCTATAAACAATTTTATTCACCCTGGATGAAATTGTAATTTACCGGGCGAGTTGGCCGTGCGGTTAGAGGCACACGGCTGTGAGCTTGCATCCGGTAGATAGTGGGTTCGAGTCCCACTGTCGGCAGCCCTGAAGATGGTTTCACGTTGTTTTCAATTTTCACACCAGGCACGGCCACGTCCTTCCAACTCCTAGGCCTTTCCTATCCCATCGCCGCCATAAGACCTCTCTGTGTCGCTGTGACGTAAAGCCACTAGCAACAAACCCAAGAAATTGTAGTTTAGGGGAAGGCGCCTAAAATTTAATTTTTAAATACCTATGTTTTTCGTCCTATCGAAAAGTACTACATAGCAAAAGTTACAGAGAATACAATTTCCGATCATTTATGTTTTATTCAGTTTTACCGTACCTACTATGATGAGTGGTATTTCAGATCCGGAAGAAAACTAAATGTGAAGGCCTACACTATCGAAATCACATAACATTGATCAACAATAACATTACGTCGACTATTGTTTGTTGTGATGCTCTTTGTTTCTTATGCTGCCTCTCAACTCCGATAGATGGGATTACTGCTGCGTACCGAGTATAACAGCCTGACTGAATATTGGCGGGAAATAGCAGGGGAGTTAGAAAACTTTCTTCTTTAGCATGTCATTCCTCTGGTCCATACATTTTCTGATACAGCTGATACGTAACACACTGGTTCTTCATAGTATTCCAGTTATTCGATCCCTACTCTGACGCGCTGTTTTGAATGAGCAGTGTGCATACGTAAGGCAGAGGCTGACTTAGGAGTAGTAGTATGGCCTGGTCCAGAATAACAATTTAGGCATATTCCAAGTTATAGTACCGCAATCTATATATATAAAATAAGAGTTTTGCCTGTACATTGCTCAGAATTTAAAAAGGATGGTATTTCTGTATCAGTCGTGCCCACAGTAACAAGGAAATGCACTTTTTACTTTTCCGTAATTTCTGTCTGTCTGTCTGTCTGTCTGTCTGTCTGTCTGTCTGTCTGTCTGTCTGTCTGTCTGTCTGTCTGTCTGTCTGTCTGTCTGTCTGTCTGTCTGTCTGTCTGTCTGTCTGTCTGTCTGTCTGTCTGTCTGTCTGTCTGTCTGTCTGTCTGATTGTAAAAGCATCACAAGGAAACGGCTGAAGAGAATTTAATGGAAATCGGTATACAAAGTCGGGGAATAAGTCGCTATAATCTAGGCCCTAAATAATTTTACTCAGGGTGAATGAAATGGTAGTTTAGGGGAAGGCCTAAAATTTAATTCTCAAATATTTGTTATTAATAGTGTTATCTTAACGAAAATCCGTAGGGGAAGTCGAGGAATAAGTCAATACAATCTACGCCGTAAATAATTGTATTCACGCTGAGAAACATTATAGTTTAGGGGAAGGGCTACAATGGAATTCTCAAATATTTATGTTATTAGTGGTCCTATCTTAAAGAAAATCGGTATGCAAAGTCGAGGAATAAGTCGCTATAATCTAGGCCATAAATAATGTTATTCACGGTGAAAGAAATGGTAGTTTAGGGGTAGGCCTAAAATTTAATTCCCATATAATTATGCTATTATTGGTCGTATCGATAAACGTAGTATAATACAGGGATTCTGGCGCCACCACCTCCTCCGGCTCCCAGAGGCCACCTCCACCACCACCACAGCCAGATGCCTCCCAGAGGCCACCTCCACCACCACCACAGCCAGAGGCCTCCCAGAGGTCTCCACCACCCGCGGGAAATTTGAATTTGTAAACAAAGCCACGTGCTTTTTGACAGCTGTCATCGACAACAACGCATCGCTAACATCACTGCTGCCATCTTGACGGGCCTAAACCTCAGTGGTACCAACTTAACCTAACTAGCGCGAGGTAAACAAAGCCACGTGTTTTTTGACAGCCATGTGCTTTTTGACAGACAACAACGCATCGCTAACCTCAGTACTGCTATCTTGACGGGCCAGAACATCAGTAGTACCAACTTAACCTAACTAGCGCGAGGTAAACAAAGCCACGTGTTTTTTGACAGCCACGTGCTTTTTGACAGACAACAACGCATCGCTAACCTCAGTACTGCCATCTTGACGGGCCTAAACCTCAGTAGTGCCAACTTAACCTAACTAGTGCGTAGTAAACAAAGCCACGTGCTTTTTTGACAGCTGTCATCCACCATCTTTAAACTACAGAGCACTGTGCTGCCCTCTTTATCGCAGTAGCTACAAATTCGTCACATGTCATCGGCAGTGCTGCCATCTTGGCGGACCTAAACCTTAGCGCTAACAACTTAACCTCACTACCGCGAGATAAACAAATCCACGTGCAGCTGTCATCCGTCATCTTGAATCTATAGAGCACAGTGCTGCCCTCTTTAGCTACTTACCTTTGAAATGTGGTGGCGGAAAATTTGAAAAATCCTTTTTGACAGCAGCCATCTTTGAGCACCGTGCTGCCCTCTTTAGCTACTTACCTTTGAAATGTGGTAGCGGTAAATTCCACGTGCTTTACAAACCTATATGCTTTTCTGGCAGCTGTCATCCGCCATCTTTAATCCAGAGAGAACAGTACTGCAATCTTTAGTTGAAATGTGGTGGCGGAAAATTCCACGTGCTCTTGTTTGGAAACAAATCAACATGCTTTTTTGACAGCTGTCAACCGCCATCTTTAATCACCGTGCTGCCCTCTTTAGCTACTTACCTTTGAAATCTGGTGGCGGTAAATTCCACGTGCATTACAAACCTATATGCTTTTCTGGCAGCTGTCATCCGCCATATTTAATTCAGAGAGAACAGTGCTGCAATCATTAGTTGAAATGTGGTGGCGGCAAATTTCACGTGCTCTTGTTTGGAAACAAATCAACATGCTTTTTTTTGACAGCTGTCAACCGCCATCTTTAATCACCGTGCTGCCCTCTTTAGCTACTTACCTTTGAAATGTGGTGGCGGTAAATTCCACGTGCTTTACAAACCTATATGTTTTCTGGCAGCTGTCATCCGCCATCTTTAATCCAGAGAGAACAAAGCTGCAATCTTTAGTTGAAATGTGGTGACGGCAAATTCCACGTGCTCTTGTTTGGAAACAAATCAACATGCTTTTTGATAGCTGTCAACCGCCATCTTTAATCACCGTGCTGCCCTCTTTAGCTACTTACCTTTGAAATGTGGTGGCGGTAAATTCCACGTGCTTTACAAACCTATATGCTTTTCTGACAGCTGTCATCCGCCATCTTTAATCCGGAGAGAACAGTGCTGCAATCTTTAGTTGAAATGTGGTGACGGCAAATTTCACGTGCTCTTGTTTGGAAACAAATCAACATGCTTTTCTGACAGCTGTCAACCGCCATCTTTAAACTACAGAGCGCCGTGCCGCACTCTTGCGTCAGCTGTCATCCGCCCAGCAATTCTCTTTCTATATAATAATTTCGTGTGGCTATTTCTAGCTAAGTGCAGTCTAAAAAAATAAATCCTAGTCTTGTTACATCAGGAAGGGTAACTGGCTAAATACCAGTCTTTCAGCGTCAGGAAGGGCAACCGGCCATACCGTGAAACAATAGTGTATAATGTAAGAGGCTAGATACTGCTTTGAGCATCTAGCTGTAAAACCCCGATTCTCGTGTTAGAAAGGGCAACTAGTTGTAAAACAGATTCTTAATCCCAGTTCTTTGACGTCAGGAAGGGCAACCGGTCGAAAACAATAGTGTATGATGTAAGAGGCTAGGTACTGCCAGTTTTGCGTCAGGAAGGGCAACTAGTCTTAAAACAAATTCTTGCGATTTAAAATCTCACGTCAGGAAGGCCAACCGACCGTCAAACAATAGTGTAGGATGTAAGAGGCTAGATACTGCTATTTAAAATCCTAGTAGGGCATCCTGTTGTAAAACGGATTCTTGTGGTTTAAAATCTCGCGTCAGGAAGGGCAACCGGTCGTAAAACAAATTCTTGCGATTTCAACTCCTGCGTCAGGAGGAGGCACTCGGCTGTAAAACATATTTTTAATCCCGGTCCTGTTACGTTAGGAACTACATCTAGCTGTAAAACAGGAGCTGCAAACATTTACAGTGTTAAGCTTTAGTAGCATGCTATGGGTTACATTTTTGTTCTACCGCATAGAACACTATCTTTGAAGTTGTATCGGCGCAGTCATTCAGAGCGAGGTACGGAATGCATGTGTTGGCTGAAATTGTACACGCATCTTCCGGCTGCACTAACCTTGAAACGGGGACACGGCGTGCTGATAAGTCACTTGTAACTCACGGAACGTCTTCTTAGCTATGTGCAGCATTCAGCGGGTGTAAGCTCCTAACATAAAATATTATGGTTGTACGGAGAGGTTAAAACACAGTACCAGCATATAGCCTACCCCTATCGAAATAGCCTGCACAGCGCCGGCATGTAGGCTTCTCCTGTTGAAGGAGCCTGTACAAGGTTTAACGCCTCCATCAACAGCCCTTACTTAATGCTGGCTTTTTGCACGCCCTCGAAACTACCTAAGAATGTAATATACAATAGTAGGGAGAGGGTAAAACCCGGTGCCGGCACATAGCCTACTCCTACAGAAGAAGCCTACACAAGGCTTATTGCCTCCATCCGACAGATGAATCACCATCAACGTCTTGTACTAACAATCATTTTCGAAGGAGTCTGCACAAGGTTTAACGCCCCCATCAACAGCCCTTACTTAATGCTGGCTTTTTTGCACACCCCACCTCTTAGATCATGCACCATAGTTTTACGACCGGTTACCCTTCCTGACTAGGATTTTAAATCGCAGTATACGCGATAAATTTGTTATAGCGGGTTTTATAACTAGATATCCCGGTACCGGCATATAGCCTACTCCTACCGAAGAAGCCTACACAAGGCTTATTGCCTCCATCCGACAGATGAATCACAATCAACGTCTTGTACTCACAATCATTTTCGAAGGAGTCTGCATAAGGTTTAACCTCCCCATCAACTGCCCTTACTTAATGCTAGCTATTTTGCACACCCCGCCTCTTAGATCATACACCATAGTTTTACGACCGGTTACCCTTCCTGACTAGGATTTTAAATCGCAGTATACGCGATAAATTTGTTGTAGCGGGTTTTATAACTAGATATCCTAGTACCGGCACATAGAATACTCCTACTGAAGAAGCCTGCACAAGGCTTACCACCTCCATCCGACAAATGAATCACCCTCAACACTCTTCAATCATTCTCGCAACTTCGGAAGATAGCGGGTTCGAACTCCTACTGTTGGAAGCCGTAAAAAATAGCAAATGCTAGGCGAGGGGGGGCCTGCGCGATCGTCATAACGTGTAATTACATGATCTAGCTAAATGTAGTTTTAGCTCAATACCTTTAAGTGCCTACAGGTAAGGAATACCGCGGATGTAGCTTAGTACCCTCCCGTATAAGTCCAGAGGTCGATGATCGCGCGCTAACTTTCTAAGGCTCGATCCGGTACAGAACTCTTAAATTCTGACACCTTGGCATCAACAGCAGGTTCGATTCCGGCTTAAATACGTCAGCCTGCAGAACTCAGCGTAAGACCCTCAGGAGAGCTCTTGTTGCATAAACATTTAGTTCCAACTGTACTGCAGTTGTCAGCGACTTTCACATCCGCTTGGTAACAAACAGCATATTTACTCGCTGCAGTCTGCGTGAAGCGCTCACAGGTCTCTGTATGCGTTTATTACGTACACATCTCCCGTCTAAGTACTGTCTGCTGTGAATATTATTCTTCAGCCTTTATCTTAAGGTAAGCTAGAACTGTTAGTTACTGTTTGCAAAGCAACTTCTACGCTAGGTAATAAACATCTATATTCATATATGGTTGTTCTTTTTTTTTTAGGTACCGTTCGAGTTACAGGCTTGAAAGTACGCATTTTATTCATCCGAGTAACAGTCTGCAGCACGTGCATTTTTAAGGTATGTTTTCGAACTTTGAGTTGTGAAGATAGCTAGGTTAGCTGATGTACCCTACACTACATTCATATATGTTTGTTCTTTTCTTTTTAGGTACGACCAGAATATTATCATTCGAGTTTCAGGCTTGAACGTACGCATTTTATTTATCCGAGTAACAGTCTGCAGCAATGCATTTTTAAGGTATGTTTTCGAACTTTGAGTTCTAAAGATAGCTAGGTTAGCTGATGTACCCTACACTACATTCATATATGTTTGTTCTTTTATTTTAGGTACAACCAGAATATTATCATTCGAGTTACAGGCTTGAAAGTACGCATTTTATTCATCCGAGTAACATTCTGCAACACGTGCATTTTTAAGGTATGTTTTCGAACTTTGAGTTGTAAAGATAGCTAGGCTAGCTGATGTACCCTACACTACACTCATATATGTTTCTTCTTTTTTAGGTGCGACAAGAATATTATCATTCGAGTTTCAGGCTTGAACGCACGCATTTTATTCATCCGAGTAACAGTTTGCAGCGCGAAGATTTTAAGGTATGTCTGACCTCAACAGGCTGAAACTTGGTTTCTTCTAAAACATCGTAACTTTAGTCTATTGATAAATAGTCGTTTTCTTCAATCCTCGTGCTATAGACGAGGTTAATTTTATAATTTCAAACACAAACATAGCTATGTCTGTCCTCAACAGGCTGAAACTTGGTTTCTTCTAAAACATCATAACTTTAGCCGTTCTCTTCAATCCTCATCCTATAGACGAGGTTAATTTTATAATTTCGAACACACACATAGCTATGTCTGTCCTCAACAGGCTGAAACTTGGTTTCTTCTAAAACATCGTAACTTTAGTCTATTGATAAATAGTCGTTCTCTTCAATCCTCATGCAATAGACGAGGTTAATTTTGTAATTTCAAACACACATAACAACAGGCTGAAACTTGGTTTCTTCTAAAACATCGTAACTTTAGTCGTTCTCTTCAATCCTCATGCTATAGACGAGGTTAATTTTATAATTTCAAACACACACATAGCTATGTCTGACCTCAACAGGCTGAAACTTGGTTTCTTCTAAAACATCGTAACTTTAGTCTATTGATAAATAGTCGTTCTCTTCAATCCTCATGCTATTGACGAGGTTAATTTTATAATTTCAAACACACACATAGCTATGTCTGACCTCAACAGGCTGAAACTTGGTTTCTTCTAAAACATCATAACTTGAGACTATTGATAAATAGTCGTCCTCTTCAATACTCATGCTATAGACGAGGTTAATTTTATAATTTCAAACACACATAGCTATGTCTGACCTCAACAGGCTGAAACTTGGTTTCTTCTAAAACATCGTAACTTTAGTCTATTGATAAATAGTTATTTTCTTTAATCTGCATGTCATAGAAGAGGTTAATCTTATAATTTCACACTCACAGCAATGTCCGACCTCTATACCTTGAAACTTGGTTTCTTCCGAACATCTTAAATTTAAGCTAATCATAAATAGTTGTTCTCCTCAATCCTCATGCTATAGACGAGGTTAATCTTATAATTTCAAACTCACAGCAATGTCCGACCTCTATACATTGAAACTTGGTTTCTTCCGAACATCGTAACCTTAGTCTATTGATAAATAGTAGTTCTCTTCAATCCTCATGCTATAGACCAGGTTAATTTTATAATTTCAAACACACATAGCTATGTCTGACCTCAACAGGCTTAAACTTGGTTTCTTCTAAAACATCGTAACTTTAGTCTATTCATAAATAGTCGTTCTCTTCAATCCTCATGCTATAGAAGAGGTTAATCTTATAATTTCAAACTCACAGCCATGTCCGACCTCTATACGTTGAAACTTTTTTTTCTTCCGAACATCGTAACTTTCGCCTAATTTCTATTGGTTGTTCTCTTTTCAGATGTTCCCCTGCTGTGAGGAATGTAATGTAACGTTTACAAGGCGAGATAACTTCATGCGCCATATGAAATCAAAACACCCTAGCATAACATCTGCTTTATGTAAAATTTGTAGTGTGTATTTCGCTAACGTAGAGCGATACGAGGCTCACTTAGTAGAGGTACATCAAATATCTACTTGCCCTCAGGTAGTAGTAGGGAAAAAGCGTGCAGCTACTGATGTAGCTGTAGAAAGTACTAGTAGTAAAAAACCTAGAAAAAATCATGAACTTCAAACTATTCACTGCGAGCACTGTAACACTGATGTACAATCTTCGCATTTTCAGGGATACTTACGGAGTAATGCACATAAAAATAATGCGTGTAGAAGTGGTAGTAACGCAAACATCGAGGAAATTAATACAGCATTTAAAAGTAGGATTGCTAGTTACAGAATTCGCACCAGTCAACAGTTTCAGAGCACTTCAAACTTTTTAAATTGCGTTCAACCGGATGTACAACAGCTTCTTGCTAAATCTTTGTCCAATCATAATTTATTTAAAGTTAATTTTGAACTTTTAGCCTTGTACATTAAAAGCACGGATGAATCCGAAATAACGGACATTAAATCATTTAATACGAAGAATTTTGTCGTAAGTGAGTCGACTAATTATGGTGATGTACTTAGGGATGTCTCTAACATTATTTCAACTAAGAGCGAGGAATTTCAGGAAAAGGAATCAGGGTGGGCTTTAGTTGAA